>NW_023270305.1:76622496-76644852 GCF_011800145.1 Mirounga leonina | reverse complement strand
ATTCCTTAAATTAAAAAAATAAAGAGTATTTTTTTTTCCCCTCTTCAGTTTCTCTCCACTGTCAGTTTCCATGCTGTCAAATGGAGTCAAGCCAATTTAGTCTTGCCAAGAGGGAGGACCAAGATTGTTGATTAGAGAACAGCCAGATTACAGATTAGAGAACAGCCTCCAGATTAGAGAACAGCCTTCCTTTTTCTTATTTTTCTTTTTTACTGGGGCAGTGGGAAGGAGGGGCCAGTGGTCAGTATTTATGCTCTCTGGGCCCCTCAGGAAGCCATCAGGTGGTTCTGTGGTCCTGTACTCTGGAGTGGTTCCTGAGACACAGCCAGAGAACTTATTCCCAAAGGGAGGACAAAAAATTGCCTGTTGCCTCTTGTACCCAAGCATTTCAGATAGGGATGCTCTGGCACCACTGTATAATTATGGAGGTAATGGCAATTTTCAATGGCAGGCCTTGAAAAGCTGGCAAAGATTAAGAAAATGCTTCCATTTTCCTCCCAAACACAAGTTGACATCAGCATTTGGTTTGTCTAGGATTCGGGGTTAGAAATCAGTGAAATTACAGTGGCTACAAGACACAGCCTGCCATGGTGGGCGGTCCCAGCCCTGGTGGTGGTTTGGAGCAGACACCTGTTGTGATGTATGGCTGCCATCGACCTTGTAAATGGGTTGGTGAGGACAGCTCTGCCTGCCTCGGGGTTGTTGTGAAATCATATGAGATCAAGTACAAATGAGGAAGAATTTGAAATCCGTGGGCCCCACAGAGGCAGGAAGGCCCAGCTGCTGTCCAGGTGGCCGCTTGGGCTCATCTCTGTCAGCACCACCCCCCCCCCAAGTCCATCCAGACACCCCCAGGTGCCCAGAGACACTTCATGCCTGTGGTTCCACCAGCAGAATCTCTCCTTCCTCTATCCATGCACAAAAATGTCCCTGTCCATGGCCTACTCATTGCTGGTAACTGCCACATTCAAAAAGTATTTGAATGAGGACTTTTAGAAACAGAGTTTCAATTTAACTGAAAACCTATAAATTTAAATTAATTTCAGTTTTTATAAAACAAATTTTTTGCAAGGTGCTGGGAGGCCAGGTGGAGATACTTAAGGGTAGAAAGCCACTCGGGGACACTTTAAACCATTGTTTTCAATCCTGGCTGCACAGTAGAATCACCTGAGAAGATTTTAAAATTCCTGATGCCACATGGGCACCCCTGCCCAGGGCCATATTATGATTTTTGTGAGCCTCTTCCTCTAAACGTATATTGAAAATCACATTTTACTACTGTATTGCTATAAAGACAAGTATGTTAATATTATATATTAGAACCTTTTCTTTGACCTAAAAGCTCATTTATTCTTTTGATTTTAAACAAAATAAAAACACTTTGTGCACCCCAAGCACTGTGCCTAGTGGGTGAGTCATCCCTGCCAAGAAGGGCTAAATCAGAATTTCTTGGGTAGAACGGAGTCCTTGGTGTTTTCTAAAGGTCCCCAGGCCATTCCAGTGAATAGCAGGAGTAGATACCTGCTTCCAGGCATCCAAGAAGGAATGCCTACTTGACCGGACGGTGAAAAATAGATTAAAGAGGTCACCTCTTCTCGTCCCAAGGGACCAAGGTTAGCCAAGGTCAGCCCTGCCTGCCTCCACACCCTGAAATTCTGGCAGAACAAAGCATCCCTTACTCCTTTATCATCATACCTCAGGCATCCTGATCCCTACCTGCCTAATAAGATACCCCTGAATTTCAGAACTGAAGAAACAGAAAGACCTGTACACCCATCTCCTTTCTAGATGCAGAAACAGCCATCGCTGAAGTTCCTGGTCCAAGGTCATGGAAATGGCTGAAGCCAGAACATGCCCTGAGCCCCATCTACACATTTCACTATATGTTGCAACCCCTCAAGAAGGAACTCAAAGGCCCCAAAGGGCAGAACCAGGAAAGTCTCTTGAGGGCATAATTTGCTAGGTCCTTCCATCTGCTCATGAGCAATCATGATCCCATGAGGTGCCAGTTCCTCTCTGGGATGGCATTACCTACAGCTCACCGAAGAGTAAAGTGAATACGCCAGACCTTACACCAGAAACCTTATTATGGGCACAGGCCCACCATGTTGACACAGGGTTCACAGAGAGAAGGAAGCCAACGTTATAACAAGAAGTTGCAGGTGTTCTGGGAGATGGGACAGTGATTTGAGCTGCTTTCATATTCGGTGACATCTTTGGAGCCATTTGCCTTCCCTCCCTCCCTCCCAGCCTCCTATTCTTCCTTCTTTCCTTCCCTCAACAAACACTTGTTGGGAACCTACTCTTAAATGTGTGGGATACTGTAGAATGTGTCTAACAAAGAAGAATGGGCCCCTACCCAACATTTCAGATTCACAGCCCCGGGGGGTGGGGGGAAGGCAGGTACATAGGTGAATTATAGAACATAACCCACAGGTCGGATACATGAGAGCATGGAGTAGAGGGCACATTCCTGTGCCCAGGGGCTTATTGGAGCTGGTGTCTCACAACAGACGCCATTTGAGCTGAGTTTTAAAGAAGGTTCCTTGGTTGTCATGGAGATGGGATTGGTCCGTGAGAGCGCATAGAACTTGGAACTGGAGGGGAGTTCAAGGGTTCTCCAGTGCTATTTACTTAAGTGTCTCCCATTAAGAATCAGGGCATTAATTAACTGCCATCACCTCAGTCATTTTGTTTGTTTGTTTGTTTTGGTGCCTTTTCTGCAAATGCATCCAGAGCCAGAGCTAAGCACTTGGCTAGAGAAATTCTTTTCCCTTCTGTGTGCACCTCCTGAAACCAAATAACATTTATGGCCCCCCAAACGTGCATTTTCACAGATGCCTCATAGTAATCAAATTAAGAAATGGCAGTAGGTGCAGAGATAAGACAGAGATAGAAATAGTGCCCAATACAATGAAGAAAAGCCTTGTGAGGGATAAAGCTTCCAAGTTAATGAACAATTTCTGTTTTCCTGAAGGTGGTCCTTTGTAAGTGCCATGGTCATAGTTTACCTGGAACTCTTCGAACCCGTTCTTATTTGCTGGTTATTACAGATCTCACCAAAGCTATGCCTAACCAAGCATAGCATAGATCAAGGGCTTTTAAGACGGTTTTTATTTTGCATCACTATTTTTAGCTATTGCATAGAAGAAGATTGAAAAGAAATATATCAAAACATTAACAGGGTTTGTGCTTGAGTGATGGGATTTTTATGGCTTCTTTCTCTTCTCTCTCTCATATATTTTTTTAATTTTTTGTCTTGAATAAATTACAGACTCATAGCAAGTTGGAAAAATTGTGCAGAGAGATCCTATGTGTCCTTCACCCAGCTTCCCTCAGTGGTTACATCTTATATAACTATAATACAATCATCGAAACCAGAAAGTTGACCTCAGTACAATATGATTAACTGACTACAAACCCTACTCAGATTTCACAAGTTTTTACATACACTTGTGTGTTGGGGGGGTGGGGGGAGGTGTCTGTGCAAATTTACCAGATATACAGATTTGTATTTTCATATTTTGAAAACCTTTTTATAATAAGAATGTATTTGTCTTATTATAAAGAGAAGAGCTTTACTCTTAAATTCTTTTCTGGGAATCTCTCCCAGGGAAAAATCCCCTAAATATATAAATTGCTAGGAAAAAATTATTAATTGTGCAATTACTTATAACATAAATAACCTTAAATCACTCAAATGTCCAACTAGACGATTTAAAGTGAATTAGCTAGAGTATATTTGCTGATAGACTGTTGTGTAGATCTATGAACTGTTCATGATTAAAGGTTGTGATAACTTAGGAAGATGTTAATGACGAGGTTAAGTGAGAACCCAGCTACCAAACTGTGCAAGTGTGGGATGTGCTGGGGGTGGGGTGGGGGCAGGGGGCAGACCCATAACAAACTGTTCTCTTTATTTTTCCTCATTTCCCCAAATTTCCTTATTGAGGATGTCTCAAATTTTAAAATGCATTGCCTCGTGATCATATTAAAATATAAATTTTGATTCAGTCAACAGGGACCCAAGTAGCAAGTGAGGGGCCCAAGATTTTTATTTCTAGCAAGTTCCCAGATGACCTAGATGCTGCTGTCCTGCAGGCCACACTCTTTAAACAATGGATTGTTAGCAAATGGACCTTTAGAAATAATAAGGTGCGTCTTACCTTGAAAACTGGCCTCAAATGCCAAAGCATAACCCACCTACCCCCCCAAAAAAATCCAATAAAATCCCCTCTCTTTACAGATTCCACTTGGAATTTCCAAGTAACAGATAATGGAGAGTTGGCTTTGTCAAGCCCTAGACAGTGAGATTATTCTTTTCTTCTAAGTGATCCGGTTTACTAAAGGGGGGAGCACAGTTTTCCACTCGTTAGGTGGCCTTGTCTTCCATCCAAGGCTTGAGTCTTGTTGACTCATTGCTTTCCTTGGGAGGCCTTATTTTGCCCCCTTATCATCATGGCGCCTAAAAACAGGCATCTGCCTTGAACCCCACAAAAGACAGAAAACCATGGTTCGGTGGGGCACTCCTCAGACATGTAATCCTTGTGCTCAACAACCACCTGCTTGTTTAAGAAAAGTAATGTGAGAAACGTAGACTCCCTTTATCTCTTGGCAGCCTCAACTGTGAAGCACTTTATTTTTCTTTTAATCTTTCAGCAGGGGCTGTTTCTGCTCTAAGCATTGCCAAATTAGATTACAGCACAAAAATTTCTATTTTTAAAACACCACAAAGTCTTTCTTTTGAGTCAAGGAAGCAGTATATAAAGACTTTAGTTTGTCACTTATAGATTTCAGTGCTCTCCTGTAAATATGACTTGACCTTTGTAACATTATTTCTTATTAAAACTCATGTGTGTTCTATGTAGAACATACGGACTTTTTAAGATGTAAAATTAAGAAAATCAATTTCTCCACAAGCTTACTACCTATAATGGTGTTTTCTGTTTTGTTGTGTTTTGTTTTCACCTAAATATAATACACATGTTTCTTTTTTGTTCAGCTGTTATCATACCATGTTAACAGTTTTGTAATATCTGCTTTATCTTACTTGATCCTCAGAGTGGCCCTGGGAGGAGGCAGGGAAGATATTATTAACTCTAGATCATTAGAATGGGCTCACCCATGGTAACATTCCATGATGGTTCCTGTCACTTGTAGAAACTCCTCCTTCTGGAGCTTAGTCCAGCACCTCTATGGGGACACTCCATGGTGAAGGCTACAAATGCTCTACAAATACATATGGATAAAATAGATTAATGGAGGAGAAGGGAGAAATTACTCCTAAATATTAATTGGATCAGGTAGAATTTATGGAGAGCTCTCATCTTTGAAGAGGTGGCTGATGTCACCTAAATTTCATTTTCATCCAGCCTGGAAAATGACACTACTCAGAAGTGTATTAAAACCAAATCTCCAGGCACACAGTGGAATACCATAGTTTAATGACAACAGATGCTCTAGAACTACAAGCAACAAGATGAACTAGAATAATGAGTGAAAAAAGGTAAGCACAAAAGAAGACACACTGCATGGTTGCCTTTATGGAAAGTGCAAAAACAGGTGAAAAAAAGCTGTGGTCAGGAGAGGGGTTACCACTGGGGCCCTGGTGACCAGAAGAGACATATGCAGGATATTGGAAGCACTGGTAACATTTTACTTCTCCTCTTCCCCCTCCTCCTCCTCCTCCTCCTTCTTCTTTTTTTGGCTGTGGAAACAGACTTCATTTTTTAAGCACATTATTAAGGTACGATTGATATACAAAAAGCTGTACGTATCTAGTGTATACTACCTGATGATCTTGGAAATAAGTATACACCTGTGAGACCATCACCACCGCAATCCATGCTGTAACATATCCATCACCTCCAAAAGATTTTTCCAGTCCCCTTTGTGTGTATGTGTATGTGTGATAGGAATACAAAACATAAGATCTACTCACTCAGTAGTGCTTAAGTATTCAAAAAACAGTATTATTATCTCTAGGTACTATGCTATATAGTAGGTGTCTACAACTTATGCATCTTGTATACCTGAAGCTTTGTACCCACTGATTAACACCTCCCTACACCCCCCCCCACATAGCCCCTGGCAACCACCATTCTACATTTGACTTTTTTAGATTTCATGATCATGTAGTATTTGTCTTTCTGTGTCTGATTTATTTCACTTAGAATAATGTCCTCCGGGTTCATCCATGTTGAGGTCAAAGGCTGGATTTCCTTCTTTTTTTTTTTTTTTAAGCTGAATAATATTCAATGTAATATATTATTACATTTTCTTTGTCCATTCATCCCTCGATAGACACTAAGGTCGCTTCCATGTCCTGGCTGTTGTGAATAATGTTGCCATGAACAAGGGGCTGCAGATATTTCTTTGAGATCCTGATTTCGATTCCTTTGAATATATACTCAGAAGTGGGATTGCTGATCCTATGGTATCCCCATATGTAATGTCTTGAGGAAGCTTCATAGTGTTTTCTGTAGTGTCTGTATCAGCCCCACTAACAACATACAAGGATTCCTTTTCTCCACATCCTTGCCCACACCTACCTTTTTGTTTTTTTGTTTGTTTGTTTGTTTTAATAATTTCCATTCTAACTGGTGTGAGGAGCTACCTCATTGTGGTTTAGATTTGTATTTCCCTGAGGATGAGTGATGTTGAGCACCTTTTCATGTACCTATTGGCCATTTGTATGTCTTCTTGGAGAAATATCTATTAAATTCCCTTGCTTATTTTTACAACTTGGTTATTTGGGGTTTTTTTGTTCTTGAGTTGTGAGAGGTCCCTATATATTTTGGATATATGGCTTGCAAATATTTTCTCCCATTCTGTAGGTTGTATTTGGTTTTGTTGATTTTTTTTCTGCACAGAACCTTTTCAGTTTGATGCAGTTCCACTTCTTTATTTTTGCTTTCATTGCCTGTGTTTTGGTGTCATATCTAAGAAATCACTGCCAAGACTGATGTCAAGGAGCTTTCCCCTTATGTTTTCTCATTAGAGTTTTATGGTTTCAGGTCCTACATATAGGTCATTAAATCCATTTTGAGTTCATTTTTGTCTATAAAATAAGGTACAAGATAAGGCTGTAATTCCATTCTTTGGTATGTGGATATCCAATTTTCTAAACACCACTTATTGAGGAGACTACCTTTTCCTCATTGTGTATCTTGGTACCTCCGACCTTTGGTATCATTTGACCAAAGACTTTGAGACCAAAGAGAAATGCAAAGAATCTGACTAATATTATTTCATGATATGGAAGAGTTTTGAAAAAGGGAAACACTGCTCAATTAAAATGTGACTTTTCAATATTTCTCATTATTCAGTTAATTGACAATGTACGTATGATGAGACACCTGACTAGGTCAACCATGTTGCTAGAAATTCACATATTCAAATTAACCATTTTCTCTCTGGGAAAATGGCAGCTCTCCTTAGATGTGGGCTGGCACATTTTGTTTCTTGATCTGAATAAACACTGGTATGTTTTAGAAATCCTTTGAGCTGTGTACTTACTGTAAGTACACATTCCTGTGTATTCTATGTCGCCAAAGGGTTCTTAAAAGCCTGTTGCCAGCACTGAGAATTGATGGGTGGTGGGGTTGCCTCTGTTTTTGTAACTCCCACTCATGCTGGCCGGGCAAAGCCCTCTGACCTCACGGAAACTGATCCATCAGGTTACTCCTTGGGAACTCAAGAGGGCCTTGTGGACCCAAAGCAGCCCTTCTCTTGAATCTACAGGTTGGCAGACCAGCTATTTCATCTCTTAGACCCCCTGGTCATTAGGCTGCTTGTTCCCTGCTGCTGATGGGGGCTGAGAGCTGAATCTCCTCTCCCCCTCCTCCTGGGGTGACAGAGGGCACTGCTTGGCCCTGCGTGACCTCTGAAGGGCAATTCAGGGTCTTTGGCTGAGATCTCCCTGTTGCCATCCCAAGCACGTCTACCCACATGAGACAGAGAATCTCCCTGTTTGCTCCATTCCTCCCAGTTTGCAGGGGCAAAGATCATTCTCCTTTCATTCTTATTCTTTCAGAACTCAAACTCGTAAGCCCAACGGGGGAGGGCTGGGCAGGCAGGACTGACTGCACAGAAGGGAAAGCCCATGTCCACCAGCCTCCCGCTTCCCCATCTGGTCAGCATTAGGCCCATGATTATTGTCAGTGGAGAAAGGAAAGCTGGCCCTGGCTTTCAAGTTTTATCCAGACCCCCAAAGGCGCCACCTGTCCTCCATTAACACTTGCTCATGAGAGAGGGACAGCACGCTGCTCAGGAAGAGATTTGTTCTCAGATTTTTTGAGGACTGCTGGGGATTTTGGAGCCCATTGAAGTAATCTGAAATGACCTCTCTGGGAGAGGGCCTTCTCTGAGTGAGGGCCTTGCCTTCCATCTTCAGCTGTTTTTAAACAATGAGGAAGACTAAAAACAGTTGCAGCATTTCTATGAAAATTCTCACTGGTGACAGTGGGGGCTGCAGAACTGTGTCCAGCTGTCGACCCGGGATTGAATCCAGGCTCTGCCCCTAAACAGCTGGTCACTGGAGGCAAGTCACTCCCCTCTGAGCCTGTTTTCACAGCTCTCAAATAGGGCTAGGAAGTGCTACTTTGGGGTGATGAGAGGAGTTAATGTATATAAGAGGCGCCCACACAGAGGGTAGAGGTTGGTACATAGTGAGCCATTCATCAATTATCCTTAGAAGTGTATTTCCCTGGGCTTTCATCCGTTCAGCAAATGCATAGGAGCCAGGCGCCCTGCTGGACCCTGGGAATGCAGGGGACACAGCGACAGAGAAGATGGGCCATGGCTGGCCTCCTGGAGCTTCCATGCTAGTGGGGGCGGGGGTGGGGGGCAGGCAGGCAGATGATAAGCACCCACATACATAAACAACATACTTCTAGGCTGTGGTGAGTGGCTGTGAAAGAATAAATCCAGTGAAGAGATAGAGAAAGTGGTGTTGTTTAGTCCGCGTAAGTAGGGTGGGTGGGGGGCCTCTCTGAGTGGCCGTCGGGACTCTAGGACTAAGGGTAAATCCGTCACACAGAGAGTTGACGGGAGCACAGGGAGTCCCTGGGTAGCATCTGGGAATAGAAAAGTGTTTCCTAGAGTAAGGCAGGAGCCTTCACGGGAGAGCTGGGGCCTTTGGAGGCTGTCGTAAGGAGTTTGATTTTATGCTAAGAGCAAAAGGAAGCTACTGCCGGCTTTCAGCGGGGCATGTGAATTTGACTTACCTTTTAGAAAGATCACGTTGGAGACTGCGTGGAGAACAGACTGAGTAGGGAGGGACATTACTGAGGTAATTGTAATAGGCTGGGTAGAAATGATGGCAATGCGGGAGGATGGTGGTGAAGGAGAGGAAGGAAGAGCTGTGAGCAGACAGGAGAGAGATGCAGACAGCAGCACTAGCAGGACAGATGGCCCCTAGGTCGTGGGGACCAGTGGGAGGATGGAGAGTTAGGGTCTGAAATAGAGAAGGGCAGCAGGTGGGGGATGATGGTGGAGGGGACAAGCGCAGATGTCAAGCCCAAGGTTAGAGATCCAGGCTTGGAGCTCAGGGGAGAAGGTCTAGCTTAGAGCTCAGGGGAGAAGATCTGGCTTGGAGATAGAAATTTGGGGACGGAAGATGTCCATTGATAGATGAATGGATAAAGAAGATGTGGTATATATATACAATGGAATATTATGCAGCCATCAAAAGGAATGAGATCTTGCCATTTGCAATGAGGTGGATGGAACTGGAGGGGGTTATCCTGAGCAAAATAAGTCAATCAGGGAAAGACACGTATGATATGATCTCACTGATATGAGGAATTCTTACTCTCAGGAAACAAACTGAGGGTTGCTGGAGCGGGGGGTGGGGTGGGAGGGATGGGGTGGCTGGGTGATAGACATTGGGGAGGGTATGTGCTATGGTGAGTGCTGTGAATTGTGTAAGACTGTTGAATCACAGATCTGTACCTCTGAAACAAATAATACATTATATGTTAAGAAAAAAAAAAAGAAGATAGCAGGAGGGGAAGAATGAAGGGGGGGAAATCGGAGGAGGAGACGAACCATGAGAGATGATGGACTCTGAAAAACAAACTGAGGGTTCTAGAGGGGAAGGGGGTGGGAGGCTGGGTTAGCCTGGTGATGGGTTTTAAAGAGGGCACGTTCTGCATGGAGCACTGGGTGTTATGCACAAACAATGAATCATGGAACACTACATCAAAAACTAATGATGTAATGTATGGTGATTAACATAACAATAAAAAATTTAAAAAAAAAAGAAATTTGGGGACGGGGACACCTGGGTGGCTTAGTCGATTAAGCATCAGACTCTTGGTTTCAACTTAGGTCCTGATCTTAAGCCCAAGGGGGACTCAGCAGAGAAGACTAAAAAGGGGGTGCCCATGGAGGAGAAAATCCAGACTGTGTGCTGTCTCAGGAGCTCGGTTGGGTTGGGGGGGTGGTCAGCACACGGGATAAAGCCCACAGTCAGAGAAGCCAGCAGGAGCTTGGTGATGAACTTGCCACGAGCGCTGCAGCGGTTGATGGCCATGGTTTGTATCCACTGAGGCTGATGACTCGTTGGGGATGAAGCAGGATGCTGATGTTCCACGACTGAATTGAAGTTATTTGAATTCTCAAGGCAAGAGAGTAAAGCTGTGATGTGGTCTGCTGGAAACTGGGTTTGCAGTTGTTAAGGAGGCCTGGCACCTTCAGTTTTGCTTGTTGAACACCACTGCCTCCGTGGGGAGCCCGTGGGGGTTCCTGACCCCTCCAGGAAGCTGGAGCACCTCCCCCCCCAATATGGCCACCTCGCTGTTTCCCTCATCTTCCCACCCAGTCCACCCACCAGCCCTGCTAACAGCTCAAGGGCGGCACCGTCACGCACCCCGGGGCTCTGGCAGGCGATGCTCTGACCCCAGGCCTTGCAGCCAACGGGTCACATTCGGAAAGCATCCCCTTGCTGGGATGTGGTGGCAGCAGACACTGTAAATACAGGATGTGGGATTCGTACTGAAGCTAGCCTTTCTCTGTTTTCTTGCCAAAGGAAAATTTTTCAGGAAGCCACCAACCCTTCGGGTGGAACTGAAAAAAGGGAGGGACGTGGCTCTTAAGTTGTTTGCAGCAAATTTTTCCAGGTGATGTGAAAGAAGTATTTATGGGGGCTGGGAGCAAAGACAGGGAAGAAAGGGCAGGGCTGCAATGTGACAGGAAATGTTTGTCAACGTGGGGGGGGGGGGCAGAGAGGGAAGTCAGTGAACCTGATGGCATCTTCCAATCTAGAGGGCCATGTTTGTAGATTCCGTGGTTCTAAACAAGGGGAAGTGTGATCACAAGTGCCAAAGGACAGTTGCCCATTCGCTCATTTGGTTGGTCTTTACCGAGGACCTTCAATGGAGAGGAAAAATTAAAAGGGAATAAAGAAAGCCAAAAATGTTTAAAGATGTTGCTGAGAAATCTAAAGCCTCATAAATTGTTTTAGATGAGTTTATTTTAATTTTTTTAAAGATTTATTTATTTATTTGTCAGAGAGAGAGAGAGCACAAGTAGGGGGAAGTAGGCAGCGGAAGAAGCAGGCACCTACCTGAGCAGGGAGCCCAATGTGGGACTCGATCCCAGCACTCTGGGATCATGACTGAGCCGAAGGCAGAGGCTTAACCAACTGAACCACCCAGGTGCCCCAGATGGGTTTAAATAAAACAGATGAGAGGCAAGGAGCTGCATCTATGCGATTTCTTTGGGTCCAAGGGTCATGAAGAGTCCTGAGCAAGTATGGCCTAAGTGTGCTAGACGGTGAATTCTCTTCCATATAAAAGAGGGCAGGGTGGAGTGGGTAGCCTATCTGGGGCTGTTTGGTGGCTCTACAAATTTGTCAGGGAACCACTCTGTCATGCCCAGGCCTGTCCCCGTCCTCTTGGTCCTTAAGCTCAAGCCACTTCGGTCAAGGTTGAGGAAGAAAGAATGATGTGTGGGCTCCACTGTAAGGAAATTTCCTGGAAGTCTCACAGGCCCTTCTGACTGCATCTGATTAGCTAGACCATCCATGCGTGGCCCCGTGTAGTGGCAAGGGAGGCTGGGAATGTCTTTTGTTTGGCCAAAATGTGGATTTTGTTATTTTGAGAGAAGGGAAGAAAGACTATTTTTGTCTGCTACAGAGGCTAATGTGTAGAAATTGGATATACAGGACAGATAAGAGAGGTGATGATTCACTTTCCAGATGATATTTGGTTTTACCTCTATAGCTAAAGGAACATGGCTCAGCACTGGAGGCCTTCCACGGTACTGCCCCAACCGACCAGTCCAAACTTTTCTCCACAACACATCTGAGCAGCCCAATCCTTGTGCTAAACTGGTAATCCCTCAGTTCCGAGCCTCGGCTTTCTTTGCCCCAACCTGAATTTCAATTCACATGCTAGGGATTGTGTGAAGCAACTGGGTTAAATGAGTGGGCAAAGAAAGAGCAATCTCCAGGAGGGAAGCTTGGGCTCACACACACACGTACACACACATGAGCACACACACACACATGCGTGTGCCCACATGTAAATGACTCTGCCAGAAGGGGAGTCCACAGTGTACAGATTAGAGACGACATGAAGAGCCAGTGGACTGGAAACAGCAGGTGGACGAACATGGCTCATTAGCTGGTGTAAGAGCTTCTGAGTGAGCGAGGTTCTCAAGGGCTTGCCCATCCTGGGGAAGAGTGGCCCCCAGAGACAGCCTCACACACCAGCAGGGTAACTGGTCTTTTAATTACCCCCAAAGAAGGCTTCTGGCCTCACATCTTTATGTTCATACAAAATTCTTCACAGATGCATTTCTTTGACCATGAAGTCTGGTGTGTTTGTAAACACAGAAAATGAACTGTCACTCTTAGTGCGGGGGCTTTCGCTGGGTTCCAAATGTCTCTCATAGGATTTCATGATGTCACTTCTTGAAATTATATTGACATGGGTAGGCGGGTGTATGCGTGCCTGTATTTAAAGGAGGGAACCTAGACTTAACTTTCAACAGATTTTCAAAGAGGTCTATGCCCCTGTGATATTGTGATTTATAATAAGAAATCTATATTTGGACTTAGTCCCCATTCCTGGCACAGAACTCCTAAATCCCTTGGATTTCAAGTGAGGAGAGCCATTAAAATGTCTTTTGCAGTGCCAATGAAGTGACTTGTGGAAAGTCCTGAGGTCACCTAAGGTTGGGGCCTCCTTGCCAGGGGAGCCAACCTTGTGATCAGAGGGTTGGAACTTTCAGTCCCCACCCCCGCCCATTCACCCTTGATGACATTCAAAGAGCAGAGGGGCTGGAGATTAAATTTCATCACCGGTGGCCAACGATTTAATTAATCATGCCTTGTGTAGAACACCCAAAAGGGCTGAGTTAGGAGAGCTTACAGGTTGGTAAACATGTGGAGATTCAGAGATAGTGGTATGCTCAGAGAGCAGGGGAGTGCCGTGCCCCTCCCCACATACTTTGTTCCATGCTTCTCTTTCATCTGGCTGTAAGTAAGATGTTTCTCTGAGCTCTGGGAGCCACTCTACCAAATTAATTGAACTTGAGGGGGTCATTGGAACCTCTGATCTATAGCTGGTCATTCAGAAGCATGGGTGACACCTGGACTTGCATTGACTGGCATCTAAAGAAGGTGGGGAGCCATCTTGTGGGACTGAGCCCTTATAACCTGTGGGATCTGATATTGTTTCCAGGTAAATAGTGTCAAAATCAAGTTAAATTGCATGTTGCCCAGCTGTCATCACAGAGAACGGCTGGGAGTGGGAAAGAAAACCACACGCTGGTGTTGGGTGCAGAGACCAGGCAGCCGCAGGACCCAACCACCCGGCTTGGTGTCCCTCATGGAAGAGCCACCAGAGGCTAGTCTCCAGAGACGGTGCTGTGCAGCCACCAGCATAGCCAGGCTGCCACTGCCCACACACAGTGTCACCAAGGATAGATGCTCAGAATTCTGCGTGGATAAATGAAGGCAGTTTTGGAGGGTCTTCATTGTGCCCTTAGTGGAGCTAAGCTCGGACTTCTTAGCAAAATGTTTTAAACAATGACCACTTAAAAACTCTCCTAACTGACCCTCCTACACTGTTGGTGGGAATGCAAGCTGGTGCAACCACTCCAGAAAACAGTATGGAGGTTCCTCAAAAAGTTGAAAATAGAGCTACCATTCGATCCAGCAATTGCACTACTGGGTATTTACCCCAAAGATACAAATGTAGGGATCCAAAGGGGTACAAGCACCCCAATGTTTATAGCAGCAATGTCCACAATAGCCAAACTACAGAAAGAGCCAAGATGTCCATTGACAGATGAATGGATAAAGAAGATGTGGTATATATACACAATGGAATATTATGCAGCCATCAAAAGGAATGAGATCTTGCCATTTGTAATGACGTGGATGGAACTGGAGGGGGTTATGCTGAGCGAAATAAGTCAATCAGAGAAAGACATGTATCATATGATCTCACTGATATGAGGAATTCTTACTCTCAGGAAACAAACTGAGGGTTGCTGGAGTGGTGGGGGGTGGGAGGGATGGGGTGGCTGGGTGATGGACACTGGGGAGGGTATGTGCTATGGTGAGTGCTGTGAATTGTGTAAGACTGTTGAATCACAGATCTGTACCTCTGAAACAAATAATACATTATATGTTAAAAAAAAAAAAAGAAGATAGCAGGAAGGGAAAAATGAAGGGGGGGAAATTGGAGGAGGAGAGGAACCATGAGAGACTATGGACTCTGAGAAACAAACTGAGGGTTCTAAACTGGGGGGGGATGGGTTAGCCTAGAGATGGGTATTAAAGAGGGCACATATTGAATGGAGCACTGGGTGTTATACACAAACAATGAATCATGGAACACTACATCAAAAACTAATGATGTAATGTATGGTGACTAAGTAATAAAATAAAATTTTAAAAAAAGGACAAAAATACAAAAAAGAGAAAAAACAACAAAAAAACCTCTCCTAACTGGTTTTCATGGAGCTGGCCCTTACTATTTACGGGAGACCTGGATTTAAGTATGTTGCTTTTTGTAAGCCATGAGCCATGTGAAATGGCTCCGGGTCAACGTACAGTTGAATAAAAGCTAATATTTCAAGCACTATTTAATATTGTGGTTTATGGAAAATTTTCAATAGCCAGGAGGTCTAGAGGGGAGGAAAGCCTGGGCCTGCATGAGATTAAATTAAATACACTTTGACTTTTATTGACATGGTATCCACATAGCACAGATAACACCATTGAACGCTGCATGTTTTCAGACAGCATATGACCCAGGACTTTATTAAAATATGTTAACTATACAATATAAAAACTACTCTCCTGTCCATGGGCCTGCTTCCTTCAAATTTCCACAGTCCAGGAAGGGGTCTAAGAGCTACACTGAATAGATCGTGGGGATTAGAAATAGAAAAAATGTGTTTACTTATAAGACATGATATTAGATCTATGTGTCATTCATGCGGGCATTTGTAAATATTTAGTGAATACCTATCTTGAGAAAAATTATCTAAAACTTGGAAATAAGTAGTGGGGGCAGTATATACTTTCAGTGTCACTCTGTGGCATTAACAGGACTACCCAAGGAATTTCTCAGCCTCCAGGAGCATAAACCTGTGTTTGCCATGACTACTTACTGATTAGAGCTCAGATGCTGTGAAGTTACTCGTCAATTTCTGTCCACTAGAGAAGCCACGGTTTGATTGTCCTACAGAACACTAACCAGTGATCTATCTAAACTAACGTTTTGATTCTGATATTCTGTGTTTCAAAATTCCTATAAGGACACAATTCCTTAAATTGCTTTTGGAACCAGCATTATTATTATATGTCTTCCCTTATTAATGATTCAGCAGATCTTTCCCTTATTAATGATTGAATATTTTGGGAAGCCTTCATAGTTTTGACTTTTTGGAAGTTGCGTTCCGTACTCTGAAAAGTATACAGGAATATAAATGACAACTCTTGCCCTCCAAGCCCATCCCCAAGGAAAGTGTAGAGGAAGTACTGTAGAAAATCAAAAGAGAAGAATGAATTCTCGCCACTTTTCTTTTCCTTCACTGTTTTAAACCTCAGAGGCTCTCTTTCTCCTTACCCACCCTCACCCTTCCACCTCTGCTCCTATTTATTTTCCCAAAGACCCTTCCTTCTTGTCCTATAGAAGGGAAGGGGTCCGGGGAGTTAGGGGGGTCTCTGCATGCAAAGAGGCTGGGTAGGGAGCAAATGCTGCTTTTCAGGGCAAATTCCCTGTCGTGCTCATTTTAAAGGGAAAAGCTCTGGGTATCAGTGGATGAGGAAAGAGGCCAGAGTGTCGGACGAGCTATATTTACTTAACTTGGTTTCATGGCGTCAGCTATTCCCTCTAACAGGCGGTTTAAAACATATCAGTATTGATGTGGCACAGACATAGCGGGTCTAACACAGCCCAACATCTCTATCCGTGGGCAGCCAAGGGGTCTAAAGACACTGGTCTGATCCTTTGTTTGAGGGGAGTGGACATCACTCTTCCATGGCGCGGGGGCCACAGAGCGCCCCCCCAAAGATGCTGTGCTCGGCAGTCCCTGCCAGCCCTGCCAGGCTAATGCAGCCCCCCAAAGTGGGTGACCCCTTTCCCCACGAGCAATCGAGTCAGGCTCATTACCTGTCTGATCAAGCCAGGTCCCTGAGTGCCGCACAGAGGCCAGAGATTGCTCTCCTCGCCTACGGATGGACAAACCGAAGCCCAGTTGTGAGGGGCAGGAACCAAGTCCCTGACCCTCAGTCTAAACTGAACCTCCGTTGTGGGGCCCAGGAAGCACTCAATAACAGGAAGGGACAAGCTCACTCTGTGCCCTCCCGGTGGTGACACTTGGGATGCACCGTTTCGGTCCCCGGCTTCAAAGGGGTGTTTCAGAATAAGTTCTGCTCAGGAAGTTAAGTCGTATCTGGTCAGAAGCCCCAAACAAATTTTCTAATTTCTATCCCTAGAAGCAAGCAGGGAGGGCTTTATGCAATGCAGCAGAAGAGTGACCATCCCCAGGGGAGAAGATCTTCACAAGCCTGAGCTCCGATGACCCTCTCCTTGATCTACGGGGTCTCTTCATTGCTCGCCCTTCTTCTCCCTCTCTTCTCTGGACGTGTAAATAAGACTTCCCCAACAGTGTCAAGAAACACAGAGGGAACAAATGGCACAGTAGCTCTGTCCTTGTCGAGCCTCCAGTCCAGCCGTGGAGACTTCCAGGCTCAGGTGATAAGAAGCACCTGCTGACGCAGTGCTCAGAGCAGGACAGCGGACATGTCTCCAGTGTGGCGAGGACACCAGAGGCGAAAGCCTCGTAGAGCAGCACCCATGTGGTTCAGGCTACAAGCGCATCAGGCTGAGGACGCACTGTAGCAACCAAAAGGCAATTTTGGAAGAACTGATGTGTGTTACCTGGGTGTCTCACACTCCGTGAGAACATAGAGACCATGGCTTCCTTAAAATCTCCTGCTGTAGCAGAAGCCATCGGGCGCTGCCTCCATCCATCATGCGTACAGGTGTGGAGCTCCCTGGGGCCAGCACCTTCATTCCTCCGCCGGAGAAAGCAGAGGCAGGAAGTGGAAGCAATCCTCGCCCAATGAACGTGGGATCGCTCCATTAACACCCCAGCAGACCCCAGTCAGGACCCTGGAGTCCTCCCCCCACGCAGGATATCCTTCCAGAATTCCCAGAAGGATCAGCCACAGGTCCCCAGAGCAGAAACCGGCTACACTGTCCTTTCCTGGAGGCCTTCCTTTCTCTCTCTCCCTTTCCCCCTGCCATCATATGCCACGTGCACTTGCGCTCCGGTTCTCTCTCGAGTCCGCCCGGCACAGCACAAAGCCGAGACATCCGGGGCCCTGAGAAAAACTCCTCCCCCAGATCCAGGCAAAGCCCTCTACCTGCTGCAAGCAGCAGGAGGAAAAAGAAAGCCGAGAATATTCATATTTCCATCATTTTGGTCTTTTCACATAACCCATCACATAAGTCAAAGCCTGGGATCTAACAGGGCCATCTACTAGAGGTGAGTTGTGAGTTAAATTTTGACAAATAGTAATAATAGTTAATATGTGGGAGGGACCACCGACATGCCTGGCCAGGGCTCATCCTGGCAGCAATAGGAGGCCCAGCTGTAAGAATCCAAAGCTTCTGCTCTTTTGCTTTGTTGCCCCAAGTGAGTGAGCAAGGGCGGCAGAAGGGAGCCAGGCACGGGGTGCCACGGGGGCGCGTAGGCACAGGGACTGACGGACTGCCACCCTTGTAAACCAGGAACAACCTCATGTTTTGCTTAAGCAGGAAAAGGGGTTTTCTAGCCTCTGTTCCCTCAGAGAAAGTGATCTTTAGTGGGTGCTTATACAAAAGCACCACCAGCATCCTCTTGTATCGTTGAAAATGAAATCAAAGCCTCAGAGGTCTGCCTGGATTCTTCATTGGAGCCTCCTCTCCCTGGTCCCAGCAGAGCTTCACTGCAGAGATTGAGAAAAGTGGATTCTGTCCCCGCATCTTAGCTTCTGAGCTTCTGTCTTGTCTGTCCATCATTTGTCTCCAACCCTCCATCTCTTTCTCTTTTTTCTCCATCCCTTCCTTTTCCTTATGTCCTTTTGTCATTCTCTCTCTTCTGTTGTTCTCCCTATTTCTTTCTTTTTCTTCTTCTAAGATTTATTTATTTATTTGAAAGAGAGAGAGCACTAGTGGGAGGGGCAGAGGGAGAAGGAGAGAGAATCCGAAGCTGACTCTGCTAAGCATGGAGCCCGATGCCAGGCTCTATTTCATAACCCTTAGATTGTGACCTGAGCTGATACCAAGAGTCAGATGCTTAACCGACTGCACCACCCACGTGCCCTTCTTCTCTTAGTTTGTACAAATACTTCTTAGCTGCCTACTCTTTGTTGGCCACCATGCTCATACAAATGACCAGGGCATCTGGAGAGTGGCCATTGAGCAGTTTTGGGGGGAACTTGTGAGACCCCACGGGCCAAGGCCCATTGCTGAGCCTGTCACATTGAGTACTCTCTCAGGTGATGAGGTTCTGGGGAAACCACCTCCAGCAGATGAAGCTGCTGATGAGCCCAACTGATAAACCAGAATTCCACTTTAATTATTAATTTCCACGGGTGATGTGCCTGTCAGGATAATGGGTATCCTTCACTGGATCCAGGGGTCCCCTGGGGTAGGAGGAGGTCAGAAGGCAGAAGGCTGCTTGGCACAGGCAATTAACCAGGGTAAAAGAATTTGGATATATATTTTTTAAATATTTATTTATTTATTTGAGAGAGAGCGCATGCACAGGGGCTTGTGTATATGCAGGTGGGGGGGAGGGGCAGAGGGAAAGAATCCTCAAGTGGACTCCCTGCTGAGCACGGAGCCCGATCCCATGACCCATGAGATCATGACCTGAGCCAAAACCAAGAGTCAGACACTTACCTGACTGAGCCACCCAGGCAACAGCCCCCCGCCGGAAGTCAGATATTTTTAAAATGGTATCAATTCTTAAAGAAACCAGATAGTCCTTAAATGACATTTCTTTTCAACCAGGTTGCTGTTCATTCTAAGGCTTGTTTTGTTGGGAAAACCAGTAACAAATGTTCAGAATTGGGGCCTCCCCCAGGCAAACCTGTTGAGCCCCCTAGTACTTCCCGACAGAGGTGGGCGGGCGCTGAGAATCCCTCCTCCATGAAATCTGCACGGTTCTCAAGGCTCCACCATCATCTCAATATTTAGTACACGTAGGCAATTTCTGAAACACACGGATGGCCTCCACGGTGCAGTGGCCTAACATAATCAAGTTTTCTTTCTCACACGAGTCACAGTCCAATGCAGGTTGGTGGCAATGGGGACTGGGGTAGGGGGTCCTCTGCTCCATGCAGCCCTGCAGAAACCCAGGCTCCTACGAGCTGTGGCTTCCCCCTCTTCTAGAGTCATGGACTCCTCCCCTGGGTTCCCCACAGGTGCTCAGCAGACAGGAAAGGAGCCTGTTTGTGCTGCTCCTCACTTTACCTGCCTGTCCTGACCGGAGTCCAGGCATGAGGCCACAGGCAACTGCTAGGGAGCAGGGACCACCAAGGAGGAGAATGACGTGGCACTGGGTAAGCATTGTGCTTGGTGACAAAGATACCTTGGGTTACCTTAAACTATGAGCTCTAAGGGCCATTAGAAGTTCATGCACTCTCACATTCTCTGAGCTGGAAGGAAGGAGGAGAGATGATTAGATAGACAGATAGACACAGTCATCTTGCCTAACCAGGTACATCCAGAAGTCATGGATGGATCTCCAGTCTCAACCCCCAGCTTAGTGTTACCCACACACGTGGACTCCTGGCTTGATGCTGCCTCCATCCCACCAAGAATGGAGACGTGGGCTGTCAGACTCCATTGGTTGACTCATTTATTGTTTGGGCCAAAAGGCTTTCACTAAACAAACTACTCTCCCATGGAACAAATGGTTGCACTTTCCCATTTGGAAATGTGCTTTTGTTAAACTTCCTTTTTATAGAAAGACTGAAAGCCCTACCAAATCCCAAAATGGCTCAGCAGAGGGTGTTGCGATATAAACGTTGTCTTCCTCTCAAATTGATAGAGGCTCATTATCTTTAAATTGCTTCAAGCACAACCAAGATTAGCAATCTTCCCGAGTCTATGTTGATTCAGAAAGATGTTGCCTTTGAAGTTACAAGATGCCCCGTTGCCTCCAGATCTGTAGGGTCCCTGGGAGCCTGTAATCAGCTGACATCAGCTGCCTGACCTACTTGGAATTGGGACCAGTGAAAACTGTAAAGTCTTGCAGAAATCTGCATTGGATTATAGGATTAACAGGTGCTGCTGGAGGCAAAGAGATTTTCACTGTAATTGACACCAGGGCAGGTGTTTCAAGCTTTTGTCAAAGAACAACACAGCCAAGGAGCTGCGGGTTGGGTCAAAGAGGCATTTTGACATTTAAAGACTCGAAATGAGGCTAATTGTAGAGAAAAAGCGAGGCAATAAAAGAAAGAGGGATTGACTTCAGGAGAGGAGGTCAGAAGAGAGGAAAGTTGGTTTGAAAGCAAGATCGGACCTCAGAAGAGGGACCGACAGAGGCCAAGGCTGAGCTTTTCTGATGCCATTAGTCCCTGGGGCTGGAAGCCCTTGGCATAGCCGGCCTGAAAGCATTGCTTCCTTGGTAAGACTGAGAATGCAGGAATGATCAGAGTCACAATAGTATCAAGGTTCTGTGCCACACCTTCAGATCAGAACTATCCTGGCCCTCGGATCCCTCCAACGACAATCCCTGTGTTTCTAATGATAGCTGCTCACTTCTTTCTGTACTAAAATGTAAGCAGCAGCAAATACATTCCCAGTGCTTAGTTCAGCCAGCTTTTTGGTTTGTCCCGGAGGACTGGCATACTGAGATGTGTACTAGGATATTAGTGAGGGTTCTCCAGAAAGAACCAAAAGGAGATGTACTATTGGAGATACTTATATTTATATATATAGATATATAAATATATCTAATATTTATAAATATATCATATTTATATATACAAATTTTTATATCTATTAATATATAGATATATAAATATATCTATTTATGTAGATATAAATATAAATATTAGTATTTATACTATACTAAATTTATAGTGTATTTATATTTAATATTTATCTTCTATTATATATATATATATTTATATATAAATATACTCAATATTTACATATATTTATATATAAATATAATATTTATATATGTATTTGTATGTATATTTATATATATAAATTAAAGTATATTTATATAGACAAATATATCTATAAATAAACTTAATATTTATTTATTTATTTGGTATATTTATATACCAAATATATATAAATATTAAGTATATTAAGTATATTTATATATAGAAATATAATATATAAATATATATAAATATTGAGTATATTTATAAATATATTTATTAATATAATGTTTATATATAACATTATATTTATATATAAACATTATATTTATATATACAAATATTATATTTATATATACAAATATATATAAATTTATATAAATATTAAGTATATATATACAAATATATATATAAATATTATATTCATATATAAATATATATAAATATTAAGTATATATAAATATATAAAAATATATTTAAATATATGTACATAAATATATAAGTATATTTATATATAAGTATATTTATATATAAGTATATTTATATAATTAATATTTATATATATTTATATATTTATATAAATAAACATAATATTTATTTATATAATAACATAATATTTATAAATTTATAAATATAAATATTATATTTATATTTATATATATATGTATACTGGGAGTAGATTCCCAGTGTTACACTTCTCAGACCCTGGGAGCAAGTGT
>NW_023270305.1:76517542-76592496 GCF_011800145.1 Mirounga leonina | reverse complement strand
ACACTTGCTCCCAGGGTCTGAGAAGTGTAACACTGGGAATCTACTCCTTCTCAGCTGAGCTGTTCATTAGTTGGGGCACCCAAGCTTGAAGACATCTGGGAAGGTCTTCCTCATAAAGGTAACCCACCAAGGAAAAGAAGAGGATGAGATCATGGGAAGATGAGGTTAGGGGTTATAAGTCAGAAGGTGTGTGTGTTGGAGGGGGGAGTGTGTGTTGGCAGAAGGTGCGAGCTTGAATGTGTGTGTGTGAGGCTGTGTGTGTATATGTGTGAGTGTGTATGTGGGGTGGGGTATCTGGACAGAAGACTTGCTGCAAGTAGCAGGTGCACGATTACATCCAGAAGTGAATACCACACACCATTCCTTTGAGTCCCTGGGTAGCTGAGCTTCCAGAAAAGGTATCTTGGAGCCGGGCCCCTCTATTCCAAATATGCAACCTTGCTAGTTACAAGAAAAATAAAATCCTGGCATCTGCCAAGTGTGATGGGGATTTGCCTTGCAAGTAGCCACACATCGCTTGCCCAGTCCATGAATGATTTGAGGTGGGCAAGGATAATGGGGTTTCTCGATCTTGACTTTCTAGTGTTCTCTTGGGCATGCAGCAAGGAAGGGGCAGGGCGAGGCATCAAAACTGGAGGTGGCCTGGTCTGGGCTCCTTCAGAAGACCGGAAACTGACCGGCAGACGATCGACAAGAGTCCTTGACGCAGGCAAGAGAAGATTTAGATTTTGAAAGGTTTGACACATGCCAATTATATCTTCAAGAGTTTAGCTATATGTTGGTGGGGGAAGGAGAAGTTTGTTTTGTTTTGTTTTTTCAAATACAAGGAGATTTTTGGTTGAGAGGAGCAGATGTGTTACTAAGAGTTACACTTAACCCATCTAACCATCATTTCCTGAGAACTTCTAAAGCTTTCTGCTTTTAGGTTGGAGAGATGAAACACATTGATCTCAGGAGGAAAATCTGATTCAGGCTAGATTGAATCTAAGTTTATTCCAGTAAGAGAGTCAGGGGCATTTTAAAATATCACATTTGCATCACTAACTGCATAAACAACTTTCTAATTGCCCTGTTGTCTATTTCCACATTTCTTTTCACACCTCTAACCCAGCCTTTTTCAAATAAAATATTATGATTTTTAAGCTATTCTGTCTTTCATCGTCTTGAAAACATCTTTATTCCATCAAATGGTGCTTGGGGGTGGAGATTTTTTTCCCCCTTCAGGCTGATTTCATTTCTCTAAAGAGAAAACCCCCATTTTTAAAAATTCAATTAGCCAACACACAGTACATCATTAGTTTTAGATGTAGTGTTCAACAATTCATCAGTTGCATATAACACCCAGATTCTGAAAGCCGCCTTCAAAGTTCTGGTCCTGAGGGCAACAAGGGAGTCACAAGACCCAAGAATCCCATTCGCTCTGTCTGCAGAGACACTTTTGCCAGCTTGGCAAAGCACAGGCCCGAGCATCGGGAGAGCCAGACGTGGGTCCCTCGGCCTCGGGCATGTCTCCTTCACCTTGGATGTCTCCGCACCCCCATGCAAGTAAGGCAGGTGGCAGGTCAGGTGATGGGCCAGGTCCATTTCAGCTGTGAAACTTCCAAAATGGCCAGGTGGTGCCCACTCTGGTTCTTAGACTTTATGTTACCACCTTCCCACCCCAATGTTATCTTGGGATCCCTAATTTTCCCTTAACTCCCCATTATGGAGCAATCGTTCCTGAATTTATCTAGAAGTATTAAACTGTAGGTGTATCCATCCACTGTTTTACCTTATAGAGGAGGACCCTGTAGGTGTGGGGACCTAGAGGCAAAAGGCACTGCTCCTTTGTTCTCTTTCTGCCCCTTGCTGGTCTCAGCATCTGGGCCAAAAACCAGGGTTCCCAACCACAGTCTGTTCTTTCCACAGTGCAAGACACTGTAGTCTCTCTATGTCCTGCCTTCCACCTCTTGGAACAATGAAATCTCAAATTGTTCTACCAGCTTCAAAAAGTGCTGTTAACTATCTGTCCCCAAGCTGCCTCCCTCAAGGCTCCAGAGAATTCTCAGACTGGAGGGAAAGATGTGATTCCTGACCACCTCCCATCCTGGAATGTAAGCTTCAGAGGACAGTGTGGGGGCTGGGTGCTCCCAGCACTGTATCCTGATCAGCTAGCACTTCACCTGGCACACAGCGGTCATTCAATGAATATTCTAGAATAATGAATGAAGGAGGTGCGAGCACTCCCACCATTATGTGTCTTTCTCGGGCATCTTTCCTAATCTCCTTAGCATGTCCCCAAGTCCAAAGAATAAGTTAATGGCCGCAGTATTTCTGTGGCCATCAAGTAAACCTGTCCTTCCTGCTCATTGTCCATGCCGTCTCCATCTGCAGTGAGGACCGGCCACCGCGGGTAGTTCTAGAATGCAAAGGCATTGGAACCTCTCAGGCAAAGTCCAGTCAAAGCTAGCCCCTCCAGGCTTTCTCATTTCCCTTTGAGCAAATTGGCGTGTGGAGAAATCCTTCCTTATCCTTTTGCAGCTTCTTAAGCCTTGCACACTTGACCCTAGCCACAGTGAAGCTGGTCATCTGGAATTGCCCTGTCTTTGAATTATTAGTCTTCCCAAATCCACAGCCTTATTCTTGCAGTTTTTTTTTTTTTTTTAAGGGTTCATGACCTTGGCATTGCTTTTCAGTGACATTCCCATGGAACTTCAGAGATCGGAAGCTTTCTAAAATGCATACTCCCTTTGGTGACATCAGTGGATGGCCTTGTTCTGTGTAGGGGCTGCCCCAAGATGGGTCACTTTGCCATGAAGATGAGTTTGAGCTAAAAAGTAACTGAAACCCAACAAATTCTGGAAAAGCTCTTTACCCTCCCCTCAACTGCCTAGGAGGAATTGAAACAGAGGACCCGCTGCAGGAAGGGAGCTGTCCCTGTAGATAATGAACAGGAGGAGGAACCTAGCGAGGCCTGTTTGATCAAAGTCCTCTGTGTCCCGTTGTTTCTGAGGGGCCCAGCAAATATGTGGTTATCAAACATTTACGCTTTTTCACCTTCCTGTTTAATTGCGCTCCTTCTCTCTGAAGTCCCAGACTCCTGCCCGCTTCTCCTTAGCTAGCTCAGTGCAACATCTGTGCCTCATTTGGCCTGTCTCTGGAAGTTCCATGTCTGTGTGGACTCCCCGAAATTAAAATCTGCTTTTCTCCTGTTAATCTGTCTCATGTCAATTTGATTCTTAGTCTGGCTAGTAGGACCTTGAAGAGGACAGGACATTCTTGCTCCCCAACATCTGTGAGAACATCAGCCCCCACCAGCAGGCATGGCACCGGCCCAAAGGGAAACAGGAAGGAGGGCAGGCGGACAGACACTGGCCAGCGCAGCCATACGGGCTTTGTCTTCTTCTTCTTTCGGAAGGGGAAAGAAACCAAGACCCACTGTTTTAGCTACATACTCCTCAGGAGTGTGAACTCGTGGGACAGAAAAGAGGTGACTCTGTGGGATGAAGTTGAAACAATGGGTCCAGCCCTTCATTTCAGGAAGTCACAAGGTTGTTGTTTTTTTTCTCCCTGCAGTTTGGCAGTCGCTAGGTTCTTGGTTGCTGCCCTTCCCCTCACCTGGCAAGTCTCTCTCCCCAGACACAAGAAACCTCTGTAATCCCTGGAAGTGAGATCACAGAACAGTCTCCTGGAAAAATCATGGCACACTCAAAATTTTGCATCCAGCTCACTGTGGATTTGGGCCTTGACTGGATGCAGCACAAAGCCATGGGTCCCAACATTCCCAGACGCATGTTTGCAGAAGAGAGGAGATCATAAAAAGCTGGATAGTATGTTTTTAAAAACCAGTCTCCCCACAGAAAAATACTTTCATATTGAAGGTGTGAGTGTTTGATGAGAAGATAGGGCATAGCGGTGGAGGGTGTGGGTGTCTCGGCCCCCAGCTCCCTCGGATGCCTTTCACACTCCCCCCTCCCCTCATTCCCCGGGCCTGGGGGCCCCTCGAGGGCCGGGGTGGTCATCTATACCCACACGAGCCCAGAGTGCCCCTTTCCAGAGTTCCAGTCATGATTTCCTTCCTCTAAGATCACTTCTGCTAAAATAAAATGTTTTTAGACATTAGTTTTAGGCTCTTCACTCCAGTAAATGTTAAGCCTGTTGGACAGTAGCAGGGTCCCTGAGTTTTCTCTGTCTTTTTCCCTATCCTGCTTTCAGAAGATTTGCTTAAAAACAACAGAAGTAAGAGAAAGTAGTAAAATGAGCCCAAGGCAGGGGGTGAGGCAGAAGAGGCCAGCAAGACCGGGCGGGTCCCGGTGGCAGAGTTGGCCCCAGACCCCTGAGGTGGTGTGGGGGCCACTGTGTGAGCGGCGGATATTCTCCAGGCTTTAAAGCTCTGGACGGTGGGGAAACTGTCCCCTGCTCCCCTATTCCTCAGTGGGGAAACCCACTCAGTTGCGCAGCAGGTCAGCCTCAGGCCTGAACAAGAGCAGGTCGGCCTCAGGCCTCAGGCCTCAGGCCTGAACAGGAGGCCATCGGTGGGCCTCTTCTGGCTACTTGGAAGTCTTGCCTGGCCAAGGGAAAGTCTTTAAGTTCATCCTTTGCACTTTGATTCTAGAAAACAAGGAGCAGGAAGGGCTTGCTCAGGGCCTTTTAGGCGAGGCCCTCCCCTTTGGAGGCCACACCTGGACACCTTCCCTACCTGAGCTGCCACTAAGTAACTTCTTCCTGCTGATAGCATGTTTCCCTCCAAACAACCCTGGAGGGCTGGGGCAGGCATTCTCCCTCATGTTTCAAAAGGAAAGCTAGACTATAAATTGATCAGCAACTTGGTCTGGCAGGATTTCAGGGTGGTGAGGGCGTCTTGGTAAAAAGAGGCAGAAAGTGGTGGGGGGAAATGGGGAGCATGGCTGGGTGACCTCTGTGCCCTCGAGGCAGTTAGGAGTTTCTGCTCTTTGCCCCAAGAACCATTCAGACATCCTTGGCGTTCTGTGGGTTAGTGCTCCACGTAACCAGGAAATAAGGCAGAAATCCAGAGACACGAGGAAGGTAGGGAAAGGGGCAAACAGCACTCCTTGGGGTTGGCTGTGAGCCCACTCCTGGACCTACTCTGAGCTGAGCCCACAAATGTCCTCACTTGGGGTCCCTGCCTCTGCAGCTCCCACCAGAGCCGGTGACAGTGACTGGGTGGAGTTCCAGGGGCTTCCTTGGAGGGCGTGCAGGGAGGGGTGGGTCCCAGGGAGGATCATGGTTCCTTTGACTAAGCAAGGACCCCAACAAGGGCCTCTCTCCTCAGCCCTGAGGCGGGGCTGGGAAGTGGAGGTCATTTTAAAAAAAACAAAATTCAACTGAGTGAATTTGAAGATCTAATTGGCTTTCTTCACAATTCCTGAGTCCGGCAGCATCCCATCTAGCAAGTAGAGGGGAGCTCCTCTGAGCTGAACAAAAGAAAGGGTTTTAAAAACAAAGAGAGGGCATTAAAAAACAAAAAGAAGAAGAAGAAAGGAATTTATTAGCAAGGAGTCCCTTGTTTAGGCAAGTTTGTCCTCCTAAGGGGAGAAGATGGGGCCTATCAGCAAATTTCATAGTATTGACCAGGAAATTCTATGTGAACTGGTTAAAGGTTACATTCTCCGGGGGCTTGACAATGCTGTTAGGTTAGGTATTAAGTCTTGGTTTGCTGACTGGGGGCCTTAATCTACGTGATGTCACTTGGGGCCTGTGGTTTTCCTTTTAACACCACTAAATACTTATCTGAGGCATGAATGAGAGGATTTTGTTGTATCCAGACACACACCCCTAATAGTGCTCAAACCCAGTTCTGTCCAATTGTCAAGGCATGTTCTCTTTCCTCCATCATGCTGAAAACAATTCAATTACCTTTGCTTCAACAGAAAGTGACTGCCTGCCCCCTGTGAAACAATCCTGGGCAGCCACAGTTAAGGAAACACAGGGAGTGGGGAGGAGTAGTTAAGACAGACAGACAAATTCCAAGTCTCATCGTAAGAGCATGTGCTGTATACGTGCTGAGGAGCCACAGGGCGTGTGAAGGTATTACTGAGGGAACAGAGATCACCAGACACTTTCTGAAAAGGAAAGAACAAAACAAATGTAGGTATTTGATGAACCACACATTGATAAAATGCCAAGGCCTAGAGGATTGTGTGACGAGTAAGAGTTCTCACCCTTGAGATTTCCTGTTTTAGAGCCGGATTAGTCAGGGTTCTCCAGAGAAGCAGAACCAGTAGGATATACAGAGATGCATAGACTGAGATGCTATAGGAATTGGTTCACACGGTTATGGAGGCTGAGGATCCCCATAATCTGCTGTCTGTGAGCTGGAGAACGGGGAACGCTGGTGGTGTAACTCAGCCCAAGTCTGAAGGCCTGGGTTCCAGGGGCCAATGCGGTGGGTCCTGGGCCGATCTGAAGGACCTGGAAGCTGGAGTGCCAGTGTCTGAGGACAGGAAGAAAGGGATGTCCAGCTCAAGCAGAGAGCAAATTGGCCCTTTCTCTGTCTTTTTGTTCTACTCAAGCCCCCAAGGATAAGTGATGCCCATCCTCATGCTTGGGTGACAGCAATCTTTTTTTTTTTTAAAGATTTTATTTATTTATTTGACAGAGAGAGAGAGAGAGCACAAGCAGGGGGAGTGGCAGAGGCAGAGGGAGAAGCAGACCCCCCACTGAGCAGGGAGCCCGATGTGGAGCTCGATCCCAGGACCCTGGGACCATGACCTGAGCTGAAGGCAGACGCTTAACGACTGAGCCACCCAGGCGCCCCAGCAATCTTTTTTTATTCATCTACAAATTCAAATGCTAATCTCTTCTAGAAAAACTCTCATAGACATACCCAGAAGTAAAGTTTTGTCAGCTAACTGGGCTTCCTTTAGCAAAGTCAAGTTGACACAAAATTCACCACCACGGAGAGGAAATCAGAATTGAACCCAAACATTTCCAAACAGGGGGGTAAGCCTGGAAGCCAGCTTCCTTTCTGGCACTGACCCTGCTGCTCGCTGATCTAGAGCTAGGCTGTCCCGTACCGAAGCCGCTGCCGCACGTGGCTACTGAGCATTGGAAATGTGGCCGGTCTGGGCTGCCATATGGCGTAAGTGTCAAATACACACTGGATTTTGAAGACTTACTTTAAAAAAAAGCGCTGTCTCAATATTTTTTATATTGAACACATCTTCAAATAAAATACTTTGTTGAGTTAGATAAAATATATTATTAAAATTAATTACAATTATATGTGGCTATTAGGCAATTTTAAATTACTTCTGTGGCTTGCATTTTTTTCTACTAAACCAGCATTGACCTAGAAGGAAACCTAAGATCCCTTTTCACAATTTTCCTTAAACCAAGACCCCAGGAAGAGCCCTGGGGAGCTTCCAGAATTGTCTTTTTTGGACTCCACCCCGCCCCCAGCCCCGAACCTCGGGGCTCTCTTGGTTCTCCAGAGTCAGAGACCACCCGAGCAGATGCCACTAAAGTCAAAAATATTCCTCCCATAGGGACCCCTCCAAAAAGGGCTTGGGAAATGGACTCTTAAAATGGCCACAGAGATTCGCACGGAGAGCTCCTCACCCCCAAACAGAGACCAGAAGCACATCTTCCAATTGGCTGTTTCTCTGTGTGCTCTGCGGTATAGTGTGCAAAACCGTGTTCGTAAACTTGGTACGTGCTGGACTAACCCACGTTACTTTTTCCAAGTTGCAGGAATGCTCAGAGCCTATGTGTATTAATAGATATTGTGACTCCCTAAGAGTCAAACATTTTTTTAAAAGATTTATTTATTTGAGAGAGAGAGAGAGAGTGTGGGCAAGTGGGGGGAGGGGCAGAGGGCGAGACTCTTCAAGCAGACTCTCAGCTGAGCACGGAGCCCAACTCCAGGCTTGATCTGACCCATGAGATCATGACCAGAGCGGAAACCAAGAGTTGGACACTTCAAGGCGCCCTTAAGAGTCAAACATTTTATGTGACTCTTCCTAAATTTATTGAAGACAGATTCCTCACACCTTGTTTGAGCATCCACCAAACATACATCAAGAAAGGCTGTGTGGGCTCTGTGACTTCTGCCACCACCTGGGTCGTCTCCCTCCCTAGAAGTGGCTACAGTTACCAGGCACAGCCCTCTGGGTCTGAGAGAAGACTGCAGCTGCCTCTGGCTTCTAGAATACTTTGCTCACTGGCATTTGGCAAAATGGCACTTGATTTAATAGCAAGAGGAATTTGCTGATATTCAACCAGGTAAGACCATTTTTCTCTGCCTGGTTTTGATATTCTGTGCTCCAGACCTCGGGAGCACTTAATTGCCCTCTGATTTATATGATTATAAGAGATTTCATAAAAAATATATTATTTGTGTACTGGGAGTAAATGAGAGAGCTTTATATCAATGCCTAATTCATTCACCTCTGTAGAAAAATATAATCAATTTGCAACAGACAGCTTGAAGATTTACAAAGTGTTGGATTAAGGACCTTACTCAATAATCATCATTTCTATTAGTTCATATCCGGGCTCTAACCTGCCCAGGGTGCGGGGGTCGAGGAGGATGGAGCCTGCCTGTGGCCTGCTCGCAGTAAGCCACCAGCATGCTGGGGCTGAGGGACAGCAGGAGGGGTCCAAGAAGCTCATTTACTTCAATCCATCTTGCTAACATTGGCTGCTATTACATTCTATCCCAGCCCCTCCTCCCTTCCTCAGCCCTGAAACTCTGAGCTCCCTCCCAGATACTCAATTCACGCCACAGCTGAGCTTCCAGCTTCTGTCATTGGTTTCCCATACCTGGCTCACTTAAAAAAAAAAAGGAAAAAAAAAGCCACCTATAGGTCAGTCTTGCTAGCTCAGGTACTTTCTTACTCTTAACTCAGTCCTCCTGGCTTCATCATCACTAAACGTTTTTCATTCAACAGAACAGAGACACTGTGCCAGGCATGGGACTAAATGCTCCTACAGCGTCTGCACATACAAAATTGGTTGATTTGGATTTTTTTTTAATTTTATTTTATATAAATTCAATTAATTAACATAAAATGTATTAGTTTCAGGGGTAGAATTTAGTGATTCATCATATAACACCCAGTGCTCAGTACATCACGTGCTCTCCTTCATGCCCATCCCCCAGTTACCCCATCCCCCCAGCCTCGGCCCCTCCAGCAATCAACCCTCAGTTGGTTTCCTAGAGTTAATGATTTAGGTTTAAAAAAAAAAAGTCCTGGCCTCATTTGGTTGAATTCATTATTCCTTTGTGTTCTTTTAGCTTCATGACAATGAAATTAAAGTTTGATCCTGATTCATGATGGACCATGTCGACCAGCTGTCTTTCTTCTGGAAAGCTCCCTCATTATCCTAATGCTGGCAGTGCCCCTGTTCTCCTGAGAACCTGCTTTCTGTTCTCCTCCAGGTGGGTCCTGGAAACTGCTTGGTGGCTGGTTGCGGGGCAGGGCCATCGCCGGACGCAGAGCCTTCTCCGTCTCGGCTAACACAGCAGAGACCCAGTTTCAGCTGACAATCTCATATTGCGGGACAGGAAACAAAAGAGCAATTCAGTCCTTATGAAAACTTGCCAGATTTCCATGCAATGATTTTCCTTCTTAAAATCACTTTTTGTGTTTCCATCACAGAAATGAACTCAAAGGAAAAGGTGTAATTGCTGGTCTACTCGGAATCACTGGGCCTCCACAACTAAGTGCATTCCTGCATGAATCTATTAATTTCCATTTCCAGGGCTTTCAGATGTAAAACAAATGTTTGATGTAATATGCACCACTACTCTGCTATAATTAAACAACCTCTTACTGTCTAAATTGGTGAAGCACTTCATCGATCAGTATACATTTGGCCCTTAGGAGACGGCTTTCACATTTTCTTGATACATGGGAAAATGGCCACAAGTCTTCTGTAAGATTTCCTGGATGCTGCTCTCCCCCAGGTTACAATAGCAGAAATGTAATGCTCATGTCCAGTGATGGCTCAGTGTACATGTATGTAAGGGGAGGGAATGGGAGGGAGTCTCCAATTATGAATCAAATACAACTGACCCTTGAATAGCACGGGGGATTAGGTATGCTGACCTCCATGCAGCCAAAAATCTATGTATAGGGCCACCTGCGCCTATCAATCGGTTAAGCGTCAGACTCTTGATTTTGGCTCAGGTCATGATCTCAGGGTCATAAGATGGAGCCCCACATTGGGCTCCACGCTGGGTGTGGAGCCTGCTTAAGATTCTCTCTCTCTCCCTCACCCTCTGCCCCTCCTGCTCCACTTGTGTACACTTTCTCTCTCTCTCTCAAAAAAAAAAATCCATGGGGCATCCGCATGGCTCAGTTGGTTAGTCATCTGCCTTCGGCTCAGGTCATGATCCGAGGGTCCTGGGATCAAACCCCTCATCAAGTTCCCTGCTCAGCAGGGAGTCTGCTCCTCCCTCTGCCCCTGCCCCTACCCACGCATGCTCTCTCTCTCTGTCTGAAATAAATAATAAAATCTTTAAAAAAAAATCCACGTATAATTTTGGATTCCTCCAAAACTTAACTAATAGCCTACTGTTGCTTGCAAGCCTTACTGATCACATAAACAGTTGATTAACATATATTTTGTATGTTATACATATTATAATACTGTATTCTTACAATAAAGTAAGCTAGAGAAAAGAAACTGTTATTAATAATATCACAAGGAAGAGAAAATACATTGACAATACTCTACTGTATTTATCGAAAAAAAGTTTGCATGTAAGTCGACCCGTGTTGTTCAAGGGCCGACTGTGTATTCCATTCCAGGACCATTTCCTGAGTTCCTATGCAACACCATTCTGAGCACAATTTACTAAGCCCCTTGCATGTACTAGGAGCCAGTCACAATATTCAAGATGTGGTTCCCTGTTACCCTAACTACGCCTCGTATCATCTGCTTCCTTCTTCCACAAAGTGGGGAGGCTGGATTCCTGCCAGGTCTGATAGCCTGGAATTCACTCTTCACACATAGCCAGTAGGAAGCCCGGAGTAATTCTCAGCCACTGCTCCTTCCTTGCCCAGGTGTTGGGGCTACCACATCCGGGTCAGTCCTGGCCCCAGACCCTAGGGCTAAGCCAGACCGGGGCAGGGAGGCTTCAGTACTCCATCACCCCATGGTTAGCCCTCACTGCACACTGCATTTCAGACACCACAGCTTCTGCCTTAGTTCTCTGAAGACAGCCACCATGTCCCACCTGTAGTCGTTCTCAGGGCTCAGCTGCAGACAAAGAATCCACTTGAGCTAGTTGAAGCAGAAAAGGACTTATCACAGGCTACTAAATGGCTTCCCCAATGCTTGGAAAAGCTGAAGTACAGACCCTGGGAGGAGCTCCCTGGAGCTTCTCTCAAAGCCACCTAGCAGAACCAGGAGACATTCATGGCTATCAGGGAGGGGTCTGCAGGATCGGCAAACAGCCCCCACCCCTGCTGGCTTCAGAACCACTTCCCTCTGCTCTTGTCACACCAGTTGAAGTAGGTGTCTCAGCCTCTGCCTCTCTGGCCACTTGACTCTTTCCAAATTTAACCTCCCCTGTTTGCATCAGGAGGTGGATCCTAAGTGATGCCTAGAGTCCTAGTTGCCGGGATTCAGGGGCGAATGAGGTTTTCACCTGCCCACCTCTGCAGGATGGGAGGGCACACAGAAACCAGAAGTGCTTTGGAAGACAGGCTGAAAGAGCTGACACCGGGTTTTGTCAGTTTCCCAAGCGGAAACCTGACACCCTCCCTGTCCCGACTCTATCCATTTTTATCTCCATAGTTGGCTTAATCCCCCAGGGCTCTGGAAACCTATTTCTACTGGCTGAGAACCAGCTGGGAACCAGCCACCTGCTGACAAATGCCAAACCCAGGACTGTTTTGTACTGAACACTTCGCTTTGCTGAGGTCCTAAATTTTCTGCAAAGTGCCTCTTCTCCCCAGCACTCCTCGACAGAGTTACCATTTCATGAGGTGCGCCTCCACCACCTGAGGCCACAGTTTATTGCTCCAGGAATAAGCAGCTCCCTGATCCGACTCAATCAGGGATCTCCCCTTGAAACTATGGGCTGGAACCGACAACAACTGCATCAAACTTAGCAGTTGAAGCTATAAAAAAAAATCTCGGAAGCTCTCAGAGGCTGTGATTTCTGCCATGTGGACAGCACTGACCATGATGAGAGCAAAGAAGGAAGTCGATGGAAATACAGAAGGAAATTCATAAGAAGGAGAGGGAATGCTGAAGGCGTTTGGACCCCTGGTTCCGGTTTCTCCTAACCCCATCCTCTCCCCCGCCCCCCCATGCCAGTCTTTTAGCCCCAGGGGATGGTTCTGTGCCCAAGGAGTATTGTCATTCTCCCTCTTTTGCTTCAGTTTGAGCTGGCCTCTGTCATCTGAACCAAGGAGTGAGAATTAATACATATTTACTGAGTGGTTTGAGGGGAGCTGTTTGATTCTCACACATACGGTTATTTCTCCTACACACACATGCACACACATGCATGCACACGTGTGCGCGTACACACACTTCCTGACTCTGCCAGTTCTTAAAGCTCCAGTCCTATTACTCTGCTCCCCTTCGTAGCAAAGCCTCAAAAGAACTCTCTGTACTTCGCTTGTCACCTTCTCTCTCCCATCCACGTGGCCTCCATGTCGCCAACTTCAGGGTCATCTCTTAGCCTCTCTCTTGGACCTCTCTGCTGCACTTGTCGCCACTGATCATTTCCACCTCCCTGGAACTTTCTTCATTTGCCTGCAGGCCACAAGTTAGCTTGGTTTCCCTCCTGCCTCACCATCGCCCCTGCCCAGTGTCCCTCTTGGTTCCTCCTCATATTCTTGACATCTTAGTATCTGTGCCATCTGTTGGCCTCTTTGCTTTCCTATTCCCTCCCTTGTCCCTCATCTGCTCTTCTCTATCGCAGGAGACCTGGCTAGAAAGGCTGCTTTCCCAGATGACCACACCCACTGGCTTCTGCTGTGTATGACTAACTGGAGGCTGGGCTGGGAGACTGAGTAGGGGGCCTTGAGCCTTGTCTCCAGCAGCCCCTTCATTTCATCTTGTGTCTACCTCCTGGGGGCTTGCCAGAGCTCAGCGTCCGTCAGGTGAGCCCAGCCCCTGGGTTCTGGTAACACCACCTCTGCTTTATTCCCAGACAACATGACTATCTGTAGAGAAAATCGGATGGAATCTAAAAATCAACTAGGAGAATGAATGAGTTTAGCAAGTTTGCGACATACAATATCAAGATACAGAAATCAATTATTTATCTATATATTGGCAACAATCAGAAATGAAAGTAAAATCAGTATCACTTAATATCACATAAAAATATTAAAAACTTAGAGATAAATCTGACAAAAGATGTAAAAGACCCCACAATGAAAATCTTTGCTGGGGGGAATTAAAGAGACTTAAATTAATGGAGCTATATACCTTATTCATAGGCTGGTTCTCCACCAAATTGATCTAAAGATTAAAAAGACATAGGGAGAGGTGCCTGGCTGGCTTAGTTGGAGGAGCATGCGACTCTTGATCTTGGGGTAGTGGGTTTGAGCCCCACGTTGGGTGTAGAGATTACTGAAAAAAAAGAAATTTAAATAATAAATAAATAAAATTTTAAAACACATAAGGAATAGAGTCAATACTATTGTAATAACATTGCATGGTGACAGATGGTAACCATGTTTATGGTGGTGAGCATCACATAATGTGTAGAATTGTTGATTCACTAGGTTGTACACCTGAAACTCATATAGCATGGTATGTCAACTATACTTTGATTAAAAAAAAGGAACAGTGCCAATCAAAATCAAGCAGACCATTTTTTTGTAGAAATTAACAAGCTGATTCTAAAATCTATATGGAAATGCAAAGGACCTAAAATAGGTAAGATAACTTTGAACAAAGTTGGAGGATTAATGTTACTCAGTTTCTATAATTATTATAAAGCCATAGTAATCAAGACAGTATGTTACTGGCATAAACACTGACAAATAGAACAGAGTGTAGAAATATACCCACATATACACATACATAGACAACTGAGTTTTGACAAAGGTGCAAAGAGAATTCAGTGAAGAAAGGGTAGTCATTTAAACCAATGGTACTAGACATATGATCCAGCAATTGCACTACTGGGTATTTACCCCAAAGATACAAAAGTAGGGATCCGAAAGGGTACGTGCACCCCGATGTTTATAGCAGCAATGTCCACAATAGCCAAACTGTGGAAAGAGCCAAGATATCCATTGACAGATGGATGGATAAAGAAGATGTGGTATATATATACAATGGAGTATTATGCAGCCATCAAAAGGAATGAGATCTTGCCATTTGCAACGACGTGGATGGAACTGGAGGGTATTATGTTGAGCGAAATAAGTCAAACAGAGAAAGACATGTATCATATGACCTCACTGATATGAGGAATTCTTAATCTCAGGAAACAAACTGAGGGTTGCTGGAGTGGGGGGTGGGGTGGGAGGGATGGGGTGACTGGGTGATAGACACTGGGGAGGATATGTGCTCTGGTAAGCACTGTGAATTGTGCAAGACTGTTGAATCTCAGATCTGTACCTCTGAAACAAATAATGCAATATATGTTAAGAAAAAAAAAAGAAGAAGGTAGCAGGAGGGGAAGAATGAAGCGGGGGAAATCGGAGGGGTAGACGAACCATGAGAGACGATAGACTCTGAAAAACAAACTGAGGGTTCTAGAGGGGAGGGGGGTGGGGGGATGGGTTAGCCTGGTGATGGGTATTGAGGAGGGCACATTCTGCATGGAGCACTGGGTGTTATACACAAACAATGAATCATGGCACACTACATCTAAAACTAATGATGCAATGTATGGGGATAATATAAGAATAAAAAAATTAAAAAAAAACCAATTGTACTAGAACTATTAGATAATCACATACAAAAAAATAAATTTTAATTCATAACTTGTACCATATATAAAAGTCAATCCAAAATGGATCATAGTCTTAAATGTACTACTATAAAACTTCTGGAAGAAAGCATAGAAGAAAATCTTTGTGACTTTGGGTTAGGCCAAGATTTCTTAGTTACAACACCAAAAATAATGATCCATTAAAAAAAAGAAGTTAACCTTTGCTCTTTGAATGACACTGTTTTAGTATATGTGCTGCCGAAGGGAGCACTTGAATGACACTGTTAATAGAATTAGAAGATAGGCCACAGGCTGGGAGAAGATAATTGCCAATCAAAGCAGAAAAAGACTTAGAATAAATTATAAATAAATAAATAAATAGCTCAATAATAAGAGAACAAACAGCCTGGTTTTGGGACAAAAGGTTTGAACAGATACTTTACCAAAGAAGATATTTGGATGGCAAATAAGCACACGAAAACATGTTCAACATCATTAATCATCAGAGAAATGCATAGTAAAACCACCGTGGGCTAACACTACACACCTATCAGAATGTCACATAAGAGACCGGCCTTACCAGCTGTGAGGGTGTGGAGCGACTGGAACTCTCTACCCTGGTGGTGGGATTGCAGAATGGTACAACTACTTTGGAAAACAGTTTGGCTGATTCTTGAAAAGGAGAACTTCCACTTACCATATGATCCAGCCTTGCCAGTCTAGGCATATATCCATACAAAGGCTCATACACGAACGTCGACAGCAGCTTTACTTGAAATAGTCAAAGACTGAAAGCAATTCCAATGTCCACCAACAGACAAAAGGATACATTTTGGTACATCCACATGATGGAATGCTACTCTGCACTAAAAGGGAATGAACTGTGAATACATGCAGCAAGATGGATGAATCACCAAATAAATATCCACTGAAATAAGCCAGAGAAGAGAGCACACGTGGTGTGATTCTACAAAATGCAAATTCATCCTTAGGGACAGAAAGGAGGTGAGTGGTTTTTTTGGTTGTTTGTTTGTTTAAAGATTTTATTTATTCATTTGCGAGAGAGACAGAGAACAAGCAGAGGGAGAGGCAGAGGGAGAGGGAGAAGCAGACTCCCTACTGGGCAAGGAGCCTGATGCAGGACTCGATCCCAGGACCCTGGGACCATGACCTGAGCCGAAGGCAGATGCTTAACCATCTGAGCCACCCACGTGCCCAGAAAGGAGGTGAGTGTTTACTTGAAGGAGGGGTGGGAGGGAAAAATACAAAGGGGCGTGGTGATCTATCCATGATCTTGATTTGGTGATGTTATCACACGTGTGTTCACATGTCTACGTATTAAATTGTACACTTACAAATAGTTGCAGTTTATGGTATATCACTGATACCTCAATAAAAGTATTGTAAAAACAACTAAGTCAGACCGTATTTGTCCTCTCCCCTAAACCCTGCATTTCACGTGCCCTGAAAGCCAAGATCCTTACCCCGGCCTCACACATTCTGGCTTTCCCCATCCTCATCTCTGCCCCAAGCACCCTGAGTGCCTGCCTGTTCTTCCCACAACTGTTCAAAAACAGCAGGCAAGCTTCCACATTGGGGACCTTTTTGTTCGCTGTTCATATGTAACCCAAATTTGTTACCCAAATTTCCACATGGCTAGGTCCTTCTTTTAAGCCTTTGCTAACGTGTCACCTTCTCAATGAGACCCACCCTGACCACATTATTTAACTGCCCCACGATCCTGAGTCCTCTTTCCCTGCTCTGTTTTTTTCCTAGCACTGATCACATTTTAATAAAATAGGTATTTTACTCATTTATTATATTTATGACTTAGTTTGTCTCCACCCCCCGCTAGAATATAAGCTTCATGAATGCAGATGATTTCTGCTGTGTCCACTCCCCCCCACCGCCATGTATCCCAAGACCTAAAACAGGGTCTGGCACATAGTGGACTCTCATAAAGATTTGTCCAATGAATGAGTGAATGAGTAATACATGGATAACACTTGCTTAGGACAGAGGTAACCTACATAAATAGAGTTATAAAATTGAGCTCAGAATATGCTGACAAAGTTTTGACTTTCATGTCCAGAAAGTGCTTCATAATTTTACATGATTGTGTTTTCAGCAGTAGTATTTTCAATCAGTAATAATGCCCCCCCTCAAAATGTTCATTGAATGTGGATGATTGCAAATACAGCTTGCTAACATCTCCTAAGTCAAATCTATAAATAAGAACTGCCCATGAACGGCTTTTCCCATAACAGGCTGAGTTAGAAAAACAGCAATTACGGATATCCCAAGAATGAATAAACTCATTTTTTACATGTATTACCCTTTAAGACAGTAGAATCAGCTTGAGAAATTGAGTGCAATAGGCCACCGAGTTGCTTCAGTCAAATCTGGTTTAGCTCTACTGAAATTTCATCTTCACACAGACAAGGGTACTATGGTTCAGACGCCGGCACGCTTGTAGGTAAAAAGTAATTTCGTGACACAAAAATGTGCCTGTTGTTCTTTCTGATTTAATGTTTCAAGTTCAGAATGCCTACCAGTTTCTGCACAAGAACTGTCTACAGCAATAGTTCTCAAAGTTTGATCGCTATTAGAAATGCAGTTTTCCAGACCCCAACCAGATCGACAAAATCAGACACCCTGGAGGTGGGATCCAGACTTCTACAAGCCTTCTAGGGGATTCTGACTGCTGCCAAAGCAGAACCGGGACCCCTGGGTCTACACAGTAGTGAGGTTTGGAAACAAATTCACTCTGGTGTCACTTCTACTGACTGAACTGAAATTAGTGCCCTGAATAAATCAGCAAAATATTCCTTATTTTAACAGTTTTGTTCTTTCTTCTGTTTTCTTTATTTTTTAAACCAGACAACTTTTTTAGGAGGCACATTAAAATTTAGTTAATAAAAAACACTATTCATTTCCAGTATTCAGCAAAGCCTCATCAAGAACAGAGGAAATAAATGCATTTTTAATATGTTAATACAATAGATTTACTATCCAGTGGTAAAAATGAAGTACACACACACACACACACACAGAGTGTTTTTATTGATATGTGGAGGAAAAGAAGTCAGATGCAAAATAATACAGTATAATTTCATTTATATAATGTAGAAAAACAGGTTAAACCAAACTGTACTGTTCAAGGAAGCATACTCAGGTGGTAAAAACTACAGAGAGTTGAGAATGGTATTAAAGTCAGAACAGTGGTTGCCTCTGGAGGGAAGGAGGGTGTTTCGATGGGGAAGAGTTATAGGCCAAGCTTCTGGGGTAAAAGCAATGCTCTGTTTGATGACCTGGATGGTAGTTACGTGGGTATCTGCCTTATAAATAGATTAAACTGTACATGGAAGTTTTTATGCATTTTATTATAGTTCACAATTCAAAACTGTCTTAAAAAGATAGAAAAGTAGGGCGCCTGGGTGGCTCAGTTGGTTAAGCGACTGCCTTCGGCTCAGGTCATGATCCTGGAGTCCCAGGATCAAGTCCCGCATCGGGCTCCCTGCTCGGCGGGGAGTCTGCTTCTCCCTCTGACCCTCCCCCCTCTCATGCTCTCTCTATCTCAGTCTCGCTCTCAAATAAATAAATAAAATCTTAAAAAAAAAAAAAAGAAAGAAAAGTAAAAGAATTGATAGTGTTCTGCCCCCTTCAGCTTCAGGAATTAATGTTACCAATACAGGTGGAGGGCCTGTGGGTTTCTCCCTGATTCAGTCCTGTCTTCTCCCCTTCACCCAGGGGAATTGCTCTGAATTTGCTATTAATCTTTGTGACTCATTTTATCTATTTCTGTTATGTATGTGTATATGTATGTATGTGGCCTTAACTAATGTATGTCCCTGTGTTGCCCGTTTTTAAACTTTATATAAATAATCTTACACTGAATATATTCTACTGCAACTGTTTCACTCAAATTGCAAATTCATGTGGACTCATATGACTATGGTCATTCATTATTCTTTGTTTAGCTAAGCGCATTATCTGTGGGTATTTGGTTGTTTATAGATTTTGTTATTTATTATAAATTGCGCTGTTATGAAACCTTCTTGTGCATATGCCATAAAATTCCATCTATATGTATAGAAGATGATATTGTTTTAGATTTATATAAATTACAGAAATATGTATATATAAATAAGCATATAGAGACACATATGCAGAATATATATATATATGGAATTTCCTGGTGTGTGTCTGATGGTGGATTTCTCAGCCACATGGTGTGGTTACATTAAACTTGATTAGAAATTGCTGATTGGTACCCCAAGGAGGTTGTGTCAGTCCACATTCCTCCCAGCAGGACACTGTGATCATAGCCCTGGCATACTGGGACCGTGTTACGGGTCTGAAACAGAATCAAAAGTTAGTTCTAATCTGCATTTCCCTGTTCCCTGACTGGATGACCATCCTTTTACATGGCCATTTATGTTTCCTCTTCTGTATATGGCCTGTGTATATGTGCACCCTTTTTTATATGGTTCCTCTTTCCCTTTTTTAAGTTCTTGCTGTCGAGAATGTGTTGAGTGTATTTTCTCCCAATTCATGACTTGACTTATTTATCTCTCTGGATTGTGTCTTCTGAGAAATGGAAATCTTGGTTTTTAATGTAGTTGTACTTGTTTATTATTTCCTTCAAGATTTATACTTTTTGTGTCTTATTTGTAATTTTTTCCATGTCAAATTTATAAAAATATGATTGTACAGCATCCTCTAAAGGCTTTGCTTCTCACATTGATGTTTGTCCTGTCATATGAAATGGGGCTAAGGGTCCACAGCTGAGGGCTGGCTTACTATGCCACCAACGGTCCCTTTCTTTACAGACCATCACTTAGTATTTACTTCTGGACCAAATAGCTAAATATGATGCTGTTATACTGCTCTTTCTCAGTTTTCTAGTTGTAGACATTTTCTACCAACATCCTAGTAAGAGGGATGAAATGTCGCTTTTTTAAATTTATTTATTTATTTATTTATTTATTTATTTATTTATTTATTGAGAGAGATAGAGATAGAGAGAGAGCATGAGAGGGGGAGAGTCAGAGGGAGAAACAGACTCCCCGCCGAGCATGGAGCCCAATGCGGGACTCGATCCCAGGACTCCAGGATCATGACCTGAACCGAAGGCAGTGGCTTAAACAACTGAGCCACCTAGGTGCCCCGAAATGTCGCTTTTTGACATGAACTTGTATCTCCTCTCCTCCACATCCCAGAACCTTCCATACTGTTCTCCCCACTACTTTCTCCCCGCCCCTTGGGGTGGGAATTCCTAATACTTGGTTGTTAGCTCTTACATATCTTATAATTTTCTTATCTCTTCTCTCCATTTCTAGAAGGTTTTCTCAACATTATTACATAGCCCTTCTAATAAACCTATTACTAAGGCCATCTTATTTGTCATTTCCAAGAGCTTGTCTTATTCTGTCACTGTTCATGTTTCATAGCATCCTGTTCTTGCCAGGGACGCATTGTGTCCTGCCTGAGAGCAGGATCGTGTAACAGTTGGAGGTGCGGGAGGGAAAGCTATAAGGGGACTGGGCTGGGGGAACCTGGGAATTCAGGTTCCCATAGAGACATACTGCCACCCAATTATGTCATTTTAAATGTTCTTTTTTTTTTTTAAGATTTTATTTATTTATTTGACAGAGAGAGACACAGCGAGAGAGGGAACACAAGCAGGGGGAGTGGGAGAGGGAGAAGCAGGCTCCCCGCAGAGCAGGGAGCCCGATGCGGGGCTCGATCCCAGGACCCTGGGATCATGACCTGAGCCGAAGGCAGACACTCAACGACTGAGCCACCCAGGCGCCCCCATTTTAAATGTTCTAGTAGACATATTTTTGAAAGTGCGAAGGAGGTTGGAATTCATTTTGATAAGGTATTTTATTTAACCCAATATATTATTGTTTCAACATGTTATAGATTTAAAAAATTATTAATGAGATATTTCATATTATTTTTTGGCATGTCTTCACAATTTGGCATGTATCTCACACTTAAGCACATCATCATTCGGACTTGCCACACTTTAAGTTCTCGGCTGCCTGTGGCTGGAGGCAATGGTGTTAGGTAGGTCAGGTCCACAGGGAGCTCGACCAAGCCAGTAGGCTCATTTCAAAGCTGCCTTGACTCCTTCAAGAGCTTCCTCTCCAGCCCACCTCCTGTCTTTCTGGAAGCTGCCCCCAGCACTCTGCCCCGCTCCCCCCCCTACTCTGGATGGTGGCCCTAGAGCACTGCTCCATCCCAGGTCCCTGTCTCGGCCGTGCCTCGCTGGCCCCTGCCCACCTCTGCATCGTCACCTCTCTTGGACATCATTTGTGTTACTTCATTTGCTCCCAGTTTCAACGCTTTAGAAAGTGCTGGTACACCCAGGGCTCACTCCCTGTTCTCCTCCTTCTACCAGGGCCTGTCATCCTTGGGCTCCACTTAAGACCTCCCGCTTTGCCATAGCAGCCTTGATACCCCGGGCAGTGGCCCAGCTGACTGGCCTCTTAATCTGGTTAGAAAAGCTGCAGCCTAAAGGTGTCATGGCAGGCTGGAAGGAGCTCATCGCTGATATGGTGAGTACTAGATCCAACCTGCAACTAGCTCTGGGTGGGGTGTGAACTCCCAGATGGGTGGCCAGCTCTGGTCATGACAGGCTCAAGAACTGGAGTAGGCTTGGGGCTACAGTGTCTAGGGGCTGGGCTCTGGCCTTTGCCCTGGTAGAGAAGGCAAGGCCAGGAAAAATGCAATAGGGGCCAGCAGGAGGAAGAAGAGATGCCCCCAGGGCTCAGGGGGCAGAGGTGTGGAATGAGACCCAGGGTACACAGGAAGCTCTGAATGCCCCAGACCCCTGAGGAATGGAATGGGCAGGTGTGCCTGGTGAGTCAGCCCGGGGCCCCTGCTGCCCTCCCAATGACTTACAGCTCATACAATAGCCCAATTGTGTCACTGCATGTAGCTATGGCTTGGGTTGCAACCCAGGGACTCAGCTCAGGGACCTCTAGGGACAGAGAGAAACAGCTATGAGAGAGGTCTTTGTGCAAATCTGTCCTGCAGGAAGGAGCCCAGGGGTCACAGAGCATGGCTGTGGCTGAGGAAGGACAATGCTGGACAAGAGGAGATGGTCTCAGCAATTCGTTTGGACTGATGGCCTGTGGGTGTCAGAAAGTGGCAAGAGGAAAGCGTATCCAATCGGTCTGGAATTGCTGTGCATTTTAAGTAGGTTTTCAGACAAAAGACTTTGTAAGTCTGAAGTCTAAGAGAGGTTAGTGAGGTCTCAAGATACTGCAATGATTTCTAACCAAGTGAATAATTAGAATGCACTTGCCTTTTTATTGTTCTATTGTCATCACATGCAAGGACCTATTTGAGACTGTTGGTAAACAAAATGAAGAGTAGCTTGGCTCTCTGGGGGCTGACAGCTCAGTCTCCCCTGGAAAAAAGTTTAACCCATTTTTGCAGAAGGTGAAATTTCTGAACAGTTATTCTAGACCATGTTTAGACATGAGAAATACAGAGGCATTTCACAGCTTATTTCTGTGAAACGGGAAGTTAAAATGTTCAGACAGAGATGTGGGTCTAAGACCAATGGAGCCAAGTCCTTTGTCCAAGGCACCCAAGAGTGGTGTGTTTTCATGGGTACCAGCTTGCAAGGAGTGCTTGCTAGGTGTTAGCCTCTTGTCTCCTAGAAGAAATAGGTGCAGGAAAATTTTTTAAGCTCAACACTATGTTCAAATACTAAAAGTAAACTTTTAGTTTACCTCTGTTGTTCCACTTTCAGGTTTCTCTAGCTCCAGCTGATTCATTAATGCTGGGTCTGCAGCCCTGCTCAGATTCCCACCTGATTCTTTATGGAAACCAAGGATGAATCTCACCTGGACCCTGAGAGACTTCTTTGCTCCTGGGTGGACCCCTCACATTCTTCCATTCTGACCTTTCTTATTAGTGTCCACTGCGTTGGCCTCACTACATCTATAGGGACACCTTTTCCTCAGCTTGTGTGACCTCCAATGGGCTCAGATGGAAACCCAGTGTGAGAGTGGGGACCATTCTCAGAAAGACCAGATGCTCTCCTTTTCCTTGTCTTCCCCTTCCCCCTGCCCACATGGCTGCATTCCATGGACATCATTCTGTCAGGAACCCTCATGCAAATTCATTTCTACCTCACCTCCGGTCATACATTCACAGAGAAGTCTGAATCTAAATGGTAACTTAAATATGGGACCCCCACTAGTAATGAGAACTTAAATCCTGGGGGAAACTGTAAGGTGTGATAAGATGCCAAACTCAGACTCAGTTTTGGCAGGTGTCCCAAAGGCTGTCCTTTTTGTTTCTCTGTAGGTTAACTTCGTGACTTGAAGCAACTTACAGTTTCAGCTACTGTCTATCAACTACTGACGGGCTCTCCTGTGCTCTCCTTTATGCTCTCTTTCCCTCTTCCCCTATCAACTTTGCTATCTGGAATTTTATTTGTACATTGTCAAGGTGGACAACATTTCTATGATGTCAATAGCCACATCATTTCCATGCTTTTTCCAATTAATGACTGTGACATTCTCTCAAAACTCAGATTAATTTTGCTGCCTTTAAAGTACTTGTTGAATTATCTCTGTTTCTTCAGTTGCTTGTTCTATTTTTGGACTTTAGTGTTTCTCCTCATATTTTCTTTAGTATTGATAATTAGTGGGTTTTGGTCACCTGCTTCTCGAATGCCAGTTTTGTTTACCAGAGCCTGCCTCAGGTGATAGGCAGATACTTATGGATATCGTTAGTTAACATTAGTTATCACAGATAATGTTATTGCCATGGAACCTATCATTCCAGAGTTGGGACGCATCCATCAGGTATCCCCACGTACACTCATACATAATTCCATACCACTTAGATTCTGCAACTGCACTTTGGGCACCAACAGAGAATCTTCACAGTAGTGGAAACCTCTGGGGCGGGTCCTCTAGAACAGGAAAATGCTGAGAATATGGTCTGGCTTGGGCTAATTTTGAGTGCAACCAAGAAAGGCAGTTGGAAACATCCAGGAAAGAACCTGACTGCACAAAAGTAGACACAGATCACTAGAGAGGATGGGACTTGGAAGTCTCATCAGGATTTATCTCAGAAAATAGCATATACTCTCTCAGCTCTTTGCCATCAGTCTGCGCATCTGGAATTAGTACTTCATGAAATATTTATTGAGCCTATAGTTTATGACAGACACTATCTTAGTCTGTTCAGGCTGCTATTACAAAATACCATAGATTGTGGGGCACCCGGGTGGCTCAGTTGGTTAAGCGTCTGCCTTCAGCTCAGGTCAAGATCCCAAGGTCCTGGGATCAAGCCCTGCATCGGGCTCCTTGCTCAGTGGGAAGCCTGCTTCTCCCTCTCCCTCTGCCCCTCCCCCTGCTCATGTGCTTTCTTGATCTCTTTCAAATAAATAAATAAAACCTAAAATAAAACAAAACAAAACAAAACAAAACAAAAACAAAATACCATAGATTGGGGGGCTTATAAACCACAAAGATTTTTTTCTCACAGTTATGGAGGCTAGGAAGTCCCATGATGTAGGTGCCAACAGATTCAGGGTCTGGTGAGAGTTCTCATCCTAGTTTATGGATGGCTCTTCTCTCACTGAGTCCTCATATGGTAGAAGAGCAGGGAAGCTCTCTGGGGTCTCTTGACAAGGGCGCTAATCCCATTTGTGAGGGCCCTACCTTCCAAATGCTCCACCTTTAATATCATCCCCCAGGGGGCTAAGATTTTAACATATGAACTTTGGGGGATGCGAACCTTCAGTCTCTAGCAGACTGTGCTAATCTCTGGAGTCACAAAGACAAATAGGACACATTCTTCACACAAGAAGCTCACCATCTCAGGAGAAAACGAGAATGGACCCATTACAGTACAGTGTGGTAAGTACTACCATGAAGATAAGCACAGGTCCACATGAGACCACACATGGGGGTGGGGGGCTGTAGCTAGTCCACACTGAGGAGGGGACAAGCCTCTTGAATGGGTGGTTTCTGAACTGAGTCTTGGGAGACATCCTTAGGTAAGAGAGGGTGGCAACTGGGGACAGGAAGATGAATGGTCCAGGCAGAGGGAAGGGCAGAGACAAAGGCTTGGAGGCATGAGAGAGCACAGCAGGCCCCAGTCTGAAGATAGCACGTATGGCTGGAGGACTGGCTGCTGAGGAAGAGGGAGCAGAGCATGAGGGGATAAGAATCTGGGAAATGTGTGTTCCCAGTGCTCTGGTTATCCATTGCTGCAAAACAAACCACCTGAAACAGTGGCTTAGAACAATAACAATCTTTTACTTTACTCACAAATCTGCAGTTTGAGCAGAGCTCATCACAGAGGGCTTGTCTCTATTCCACATGGAGATCAACGAGTTGGCGCAACTGAGGGTGGGGGGATCTGCATCCAAGATCACAGATCTCCTTATACAGCTGCCAGCCCATGCTGCTGATTGGCTGGGAGTCTGGCTAGTGAGGAAGGCCATGAACCTTGGCTTCTTTCCATCAGGGCCTCTTCACGGGCCTGGTCTCCCTTGTGGCACAGTGGCCGTGTGCCCAGGGTGAGCATCTCGAGACAAAGAGCCAGGTGGAAGCTGAACTGGCTTTTGTGACCTTGCCTCTGAAGTCATGTAGCCTCATTTCTGCTTACTCTATTGGTTAAGGCAGCAGGAAAGGCACCCGGTTTCAAGGGGAGGAGACCTAGCCCCCATCTCTTGATGGTTGAGTGGCAAACTTCCAAAAAAGCATGTGGGACTAGCTATTTTTAGAAATGCAATCTCCCACATGCAACAACTGTATGCAAGGCAGAATGTAGGGGCTTGATACTAGAGGCAAGGAGATCCATTAGGACATGTTGCAAGTGAGCAAAGAGCAGACTGGGGAGATGGAGATGTATTCCAGAGTCTCCTACGTTCTGGAGGTCAGGAAGGGATGCTCAGCAATCAGGGAGCAGCACTGGCTACGTCCATCTTGCCAGAGGGACACTGAACCCTTTGGTGGGTCAGTCTGTGTGTACCGGCTCTCGGTTCCCTGGCCTCGGTGCTAGGCCAGCTAGGGGGTGTTGCTGTGTGCTGTCCCCACATCAGATGGGGCCATGGTTTCTGTGGTCCCAAGGAAGGCTGGGGTGCCACTCACAAAGGCCTACTGTTGTTACTGATTGATAATAACACCGGGACCTTGCTGCCCACAGAGACAAATCCTCCCCAGACACCACTGCTGAGAGAGAGATTTTCACCTAGGAGGAAATGAGAAGGTCTGGTCCACTTTCAGAACATGGAAACTCCTCATAGTGGCCTGCAGAGGAGGTAGAGGACACTGACCTCCAAATGCCTGGCCACCCATTCAGTGGACGAACAAGGACATTCAAGATAACATTCAAGAATGTTCAAGAACATTCAAGATGCTTCTGAGAAAGTCCACGGACCTTCAATGGTCAGAAACTGAAGGATGGAAAATAATACTATTCAGCATGTTTGTGAAAGACAAGAATACCTATTGGGATGTTTACTGTTTCCTTCTTCCCACCAGTGGTCACCTATCTGTCTCTTGGTTTTTGAACAGCACATACCTTCCTCTCTACCAACCTTGGAATACACCTGTGCTCTCCCACCTGGAAGATGACACCTTCACCTCACTCCCACCAGCAGTGAGCAGGAAGCCCAGGCTGGGCTCAGAAGCATGGCCTTGGCTTTGACCCCATTATCCTGGTGCTGAAACCTAGCTGGTTGGTCAGCAGAATCCCACCATCTCTGAGACCTTTGAAAGTGCATGACGACCCCTGAGACAGGCTCACAGAAGGAGGTTCTACCTGGCAGCAGCACTGAAGTTGTCAGGCAGAGCTGTCACATGCTTTTTCCCGATGACAGCAAGACTAAGTCTTCAAACCTCAAGAGCCCCTTGCTATGCATGGCATGCCCCATGTGAAGGATGGCCCTCCCCAGCGATCTGTTAGAAGAAGCCTATGGCTGCGGACACTGCTGATAAACACTCTTCCCATGGTCCTCCTACATCTCTCTGAGCCTCACTGTCATTGTTTATAAATGCAGCGGGCTTAACCATCCATGTCAGTGCAAACCTTTGAAGTACATTTTTTTAAGATCAAGAATTGGCCAAGGTCATCCAGATGAATCCAGTTTTTTGACTTTCTTCTCTTCGATGATGTTTCCCTTCTCTCCTTCTTGATCATTCACTGTGATTGACAGGTCCTATTTGGCAGGCACAACCAATTATCCTTCTGATTTGGTTACTTCATCTTTCAATATCACATAGACTTCTGAGTTCATGGATCCCTGGGGGTCTCTCTTCCTTCATCAATTCCTCTTTACTCTCCCCTTTATCCAGTTTAAATCCCGTGGTTTGCCTTTATAACCTTAGGAGAGGGTATTTTATCCAATGTCATTTGGTCTGGCAAGTGGTAATTTAAGTAAGAAAGCGTTTAAAAAGTAAAACTATTAAGTTAAAATTGGGAAGGCCAAAAACTGACACATACACTTTGAACACGTTACTGTGGCTTACAACAGATAGATGGGCATTCATTCACCAGTCTTTGGAGTTAGGTCCATGCCTTTCCTTTGAGAATGGGTCTGCTGATGGGAATTCTGCACTGCTTCTCTTGCATAAGTCACTATAAATCCTCCACTACAATCTTGTTTGGTTTTCTTTAGAATGGAGTGAACACCAATCCATGCCTGAGAAGTGATCTGAGTGCAACTGTGTTCTTACAACAGCATGTAAGCCTGGAATAAACAGGTGCTAAAACACCTGTGAGCCCCGAACAAATAAAAACACTTCTCGTTACATAGAGAAAACAGTGGATAGAGTGGGTGCTCAGGAGTGGCACCTGCTTGCCTCCTGTGCTCACCATCTGCTGGGGGTCCAAGCCCACAAGGCCAGTAAAACCCTTGTGCTCTTCGAAAGCTACTCCCCAGCACTTCTTCTCTCCTCAAACCCTCAGCTCTCGGTCTTCTTAGGCATCCCTATCAGCTTATGGCCTTGCCTCCATCACTGGAGTGATCCCAGAGCCAGACAAAGCCATGAGAGACTCAACCAGGGCTAGATGTTTATTTAAGAGTTGTGGCAGTTGAGGAGGACAGATGGGACAAGAATCCCTGATAGAATGGGGATTCTCACTACAGAGATTAGGTGCATTTAATAGCATGGAAGCAACTGCAGGCCTCCCTGAGTAGTGAAATAGTTAGTGGTCGGTTAGGCTGGGGACCACTTACGGGAAGGGAATGACACAACCACGGGCAGGGCCCACACCCCCATCCCCTGGGGGCCACAGCAAGAACCCTGTCACTGTCTGGGCTGGGACCTCTCTGATCATAAAAAAAATCCCTGCAGCTGAGAAGGCAAACCCAGAAACCTCTTAGGAAATTTCTGCCAACATCGTTGGGGATAGCTACTATTGTTTTTGTAGATAAATATTTCTTAATTTGGAGAAGACTTTAAATTATAGATATGTTTGCTGGGATGAAACTATAGCATTAACATTTTCGAGGTAAGAAAATCTGTGTGTATTTGATAGCTTATGTATTTATAAAATTGAAGAAAATTTGGCCTGTTAATTTAAACCATCTAACTGAATTTAGACTTTTGAATTTAGGTTGGACTCTTAGTAAATGTACAAACAGCAAAGGAACATTTAAGAGAGCTTAAGACTCACTGTATTTTTAAGTTTAATTTATTAGATTTCCAGGGATTACTTAAGTGCTTGGAAAGGTTTGTTTGTTAATTAGATCTTTGAAGTACTTAAGACAGGAAATTGAATTAATAGACAGATAAATGCAATTTAAAATGCTTAAAGAAAAAAAAATGCTTAAAGGAGTTTAATTCCATGTTAATATGAAAATAGACATTAATCAAACTAATTAAAAAGGATTGCTTCATGTTGGGCTTATAAAGAAAATAAGATTTGTAAACTGAATTAAGAAACTTAAGGTAGAACCACGGTTTCGTAACAGTATTTTTTTTTTTTTTTTTAAACTCAAGTAACTTCCTTCTGGATAATCTTACCTATAGATTCAAAAGCCATTTTTTGAGGACACAAAAATCTCCCACTGCTAGCCTCATACTGCATGGGGAGACAGAAACCATCAGACAGGCACCCCATCACCGTCTCATTATCGAATCCACAAGCCAACTCTATCCACTATTCCTTCTTCCAAGTAGCAACAGAGTCTTGTTCCTTCTGTCATTGCTCAGTTCTTTTGCTCCCTCTGTCCCTCGCTCCTCTGGGTGTCCCCTTTCCCACACCATCAGCTTTGCACCAGCATGCAAAGAAGCTAGCACAGGGACCAACATGCAAACATTGGTTGGACCAAGAGCTACATACATACATGAAAAAGGCTGGATGTCTAAGGGGTGTGGTGACAGAGCTATTGCGAGTCCAACTATCTCAGGTGGGTTGGGTTGCCTATCTCCATCCTAAGGGATTAAATTCATTCATTAAAGTCACAGGCAGAGGGGAGTGGTGACTGTTGGGACAAGATTGCATTCTTTATTGCTTGACTTGGCTGATTGTAAATGTTAATTATTTTCTAGAATCAATTTCCTTTTAAGGCTAATCTCTAGTCTCACGATCACTTGCTTTTAGATTTCATTTTTTTCTAAATTAGGGTAAGCTGTACTCTCTGCATTACACCTATGAATTAAGATATATAAAAATTAACCTTTCAAGGAGGGGGTGGGAGGATGGGTTAGCCTGGTGGTGGGTATTAAAGAGGGCACGTTCTGCATGGAGCACTGGGTGTTATACGTAAACAATGAATCATGGAACACTACATCAAAAACTAATGATATAATGTATGGTGATTAACATAACAATTAAAAAATTCTAAAAAAAATTTAACCTTTCAAGATAGCATAATGTAAGTTGAATGTACTTGTTAATGTCAAGAGGTGTGTGGGTTTGAGGATATGCAGACACTCAAGTTTAAGCTCATGCATGCAGTTATGAACATGAAACTGAGCTTTAATGATGTGACATTTTCCTCTAATCTTTACAAAAACATCACAGTAATCATACTCATTAGTATGGCTACCACTGAAAAGCCAGAAAATAACAATTGTTAGCAAGGATGTGGACAAATAGGAAGTCTTGTGCACTGCGGGTGGGGATCTAAAGTGGTGCAGCCATTGTGGTAAACATTATGGTGATTTCCCTAAAAACTGAAAACAGAGTTACCATATGATCCAGCAGTTCTACTTCTGAGTATGTGTCCAAAAGAATTAAAAAGCAGGGACTCAAAGAGATATGTGTACGCCCATGTTCATAGAAGCATTATGCAAAATAACCAAAAGGAAGGGAAGCAACCGAAGTGTCCACTGATGGATGAATGGATAAAACATAGCACATACATGCAATGCAATATTATTCGGCCTTAAAAAAGGAAGGAAATTCTGACACCTGCTACAACATGAATAAACCTTGAGGACATTATGCTAAGTGAAATAAGCCATCTGCAAAAAGACAAATACTGTATGATTCTACTTATATGAGATACCCAGATTAATCAAAATCAAAGGTAGAACGATGGTTGCCAGGGATTGGGGGAAAAGGGAATGGGGAGTTGTTCTCAACGGGGACAGACTTTCAGTTTCAGAAGATGAAAGAGTTCTGGAGACGGATGTGGTGATGGTTGTACAACAGTGTGCATGTACTCAGTACCACTGACTGTACAAATAAAAATGATAAAGATAGTGATTTTTTAAAAGATTTATTTATTTTAGAGAGAGAGTGAGAGAGACAGCGTGTGTGTGCAAGCAAGAGTGGGGGAAGGGGCTGAGGGAGAAGGAGAAAGAGAATCTCCACTGAGTGCGGAGCCCAACATGGGGCTCGATCTCATGACCCATGAGGTCACAACCTGAGCCCAAATCAAGAGTCAGACGCTTGACCAACTGAGCCACCCAGGTGCTCCAAGATAGTAATTTTTGTTATGTGCATTTTACCACAATTTTTTTTTAAAAAGTCACAATAGGTCACAGGGCACATTTGGTGTCCAATTTAAGGGGTTTTCCAGAAATCCTGTGGTGGGTTAGACAGATAAGAAACAACAGCTCTACCGAGTGAGACACTGACTCAATTTCAGATGCCATATGACCTTTTTCAGACACAGAGAGAGAGATGCAAGAGCCTGAGAGACACAAGCCTTCCCTCTAAGGCTTGCATGTGCAAACTCGGAGTAAATCAAAGTACCACTGGGTCTTAGAATGTACTCTTTATAGCTAATGTTTGATCATGTCGAGGCTTCCTTCTAGCGTTTGAAAGTGGTTTGTTTAATTCTTATTTAACCAGAGGGGAGGATGTTATTTCATTTTATAGGTTCTCTTTTTCTGTTGTCAATCAACCAACAAATATTTGTTAAGCACCTACTATGTACAGAGAGCACAGTATTAAGAACTTTGAGAAAAGTATTTAGGTTGAACCATATGAAATTGCCAATATTCAACCACTTTTGACCTGAGAGAAGGGGCAATTGCATACAACTGAACCTGAACTCGGTTGTTGATAACCTGGGGAGAGAGAAGATAAGCACAGACACACCAGAGAGGTTGGCGAGCAACAACAAGTACAACAACCAGGACGACCAGGACAGCCCCAAAGCCAGATGAATGCTGTAGGTCTTGTAGAGAAGAGGCAGCGGGGTGGAGGAAATGGAGGAGGGACTGGGACAGTGGGGCTTGATGGGCACAGGAAGTTACTCATTTACCAAAACGGCTGCTTGACGGTGTGCAGACGCAGGGAGACGGGCATGCCCGGACTCCGTGTGGAGTTACCAGTAGTGATGAGGAGGCACTGGGGAGCTGAGGCTCGAAGTGGAGTGGGAGTGTGTGGGCAGTCGGGTCCGGATTTCATCATCTCTGTCGGACGAGGGAGCTGCTGAGCACTTAGGGGCTAGGATGGAAGCAGAGGTTCAGGAAGAACAGATGGTTGAGTGAAGACATCAGGTGAAGATAAGTGGGCAAAAGCTGCCATTTAGTATAGCAGGAGCTGTGAGAAAATTCTTGGTGGTTGAGAATAGCAAGTGGTGGATGAGGGGCAGATGAGGACCTGACAAAGGAAGCAGGTGCTGTGGGGTTGAGTGAGGTGGGGCTACATGAGAAAGGCAGAAACAAGTGATACCGGTGAAGGAGGGGATGAAGTAAAAGTGGCTTAACTAAGTATCGAAAAGTGACAGAGCTGCATCTAGAATTTTGAAAGAAAAAGGATGTGATGTGTGAACGATATCCAGCCAAGCAAGCATTCTTTTTCAAGAGCAACAGGAAGGTGTTTTTAGACGTGAAAGGTCTCAAAGCACATTGTTCTTTTGTCTTAGGTTGATTCATTCAGTGCCATTAGACAAATACGTACTGAATACCTACTATGTGCCAAGCACTGGTCTATTTTCGTTACACTAGGTAGCAAGGCAAATAAACTTAGTTCTAGCTGTGGTGTGTGTGTGTGTATGTGTGTGTGCGCACACACATAGTAAATAATAACCATAGCAAATAAGTGAGCTATCTAGTATGTTTGAAATTTTAAGTACTATGGGGGAAAAAAGAACAGAATAAGGGTGGTCAGGGTACGCTTCATTGAGAAGGTTCTGGATGACCCAGGTTACAAATTCTGGATTTCACAATATTCATTATGCTGTTAAATGACTTCACTACATTTTTAATTTGGCAATTATGATTTTAATGTCATTTTTCATAAAAATATTGCCTAAAGATAAAATTATTTTCTAATACCACCAGGAAGCCAAGCAAAGTCCAGAGCAGAAATCTTTCTCCTAAATATTTTTCTACAACCAATACAACCAATTGAGCATGGATTTTGTGTTCACCCAGTTTTGGCCCATGCAATTTTAAATACAAAAGAATTTTTTAAATGTATATTTCTTTCCAATAATTTATATCCATTGTAGAAAATTTGGGAAATACTAAGAAGTGTAAAGAAAATACATTTCCAATTGCTCAAAATGATTTCTAGATAATTTTGTAGCCAACATCACCATCCCCACCAAGAAAATCGATCACTGAGAAGTCAGAGGCTACACCTGCAGTGTGGGTGGACCTTTCCCAAAGAAGAGCTCCGAAAGCCTGTTTAGCAAAGGTTGCACCGCTGAGCCTCCAACACCTAATATGACCACTGTGATTTAAGTGCTATTTGGATATCTACGTTCTGGTTAGGCAAATATTTTCATTGGTTTCATTACTTCGAGGTCATTCCTTTCTTATGATTCTTTACTATGCACAGCGCTGGAAGGGAACTGCTTGCTTTGTAGAAATGAATACCGTTGGCATCTGAATCCAATCTGTGACTAGATGGGAGTTGGAGGTTGAAATCATTTGAATACAGTGCCTCTGTGGTTCAACAAGCAGATGTGGTCTGGAATCTTGGGTTACCTTGGGCTTCGTTTAGATAATAACTTAGCATATTAATCTATTTTTCCCTTTTCATTCAGATCATTTAACAAGCTGTACAAAGGTTCTAAGCATGTTGCATTATTATGCAAAGCAGTTCACCTTATCTACATGTATAATAATGTCTGACAACTATAATATCATCCTTAAATGGCTATGCAGAGAGTGTAGCTCTGTGCCAGTGTTTCTGAGGCCGTTAAGGTACAGAGGTCTCCAAAAGTGGTGGTCACACCGCTGGAGAGGGGCAGGGCCCAGGCTTACTCCCAGGGCAGATGCCAAAAGGGTTTGACAACCACGAAGATAGGACCACTGCCTCTTTGCACTTGGGGTTTCCCCAGGCCATGACCTATTCTTGGAAAGCCGCATGCCCTCACCCATTAGCAGGAGCTGGAGTACCAGGCTCTGGTCCTCTGGTAACTGACTTTAGCTGCAGAACCTGGTCCCCAAGCTGAGGAGTTGGCCAAACGCCCACCCCCTGGGGAGGAGGCCATGCATTTTAAAAATCTGTCAAAGTGAGCTTTTATACCAGCTGTCAGGCTCATCCATCTTCGGTAATAACTTCCTGTCAAGTAACAGGATCCTCCAAGGATGGAAAGAATCTTTCCAGCTAGCTTGTACAGCTAGGAGCTGTGCTATGAGAAATCCACATGGAGGTTAAGGCAAATAAAGATTACTCTTTCAAAAAAGACCACTCTAGTTATTCAAGGTCTGACATTTCTCTGTATAGGATCCAAAGAAAGGACACGCTATAGAAGGTGTGTGTCGTCAGTAATGTGAGCACAAGGGGGTGGGAGCAGGTGATTTTTCCAAAGGTTTCAAGTAGACTAGAACAGTAGCCAAAGTGTAGGCCTCAAACCACCTACATCAGAATCTCCAAGAAGCATGTTAAAAATGCAGATGCCTGCCCTTTGCCCCCCTTCAAATTGGAATTGGTGGTTGAAAAACTGCATAAAAGAACATTTTTGAGTGGTTGGAACTATAAGCCCTCTAGATCTGAGTGAGCTGTATTTAGAAGAGCAATGACCAGTGTCCTCAGGGCAGTGGGAATAGCTTTTGTTGAGAAGAGGGCATTAGGGACTGTTTGCACTGCCCCCAAATTCATGTTAACATCTAATCCACAATGTGATAGCATTCGGAGGTGGGGCCTTTGGGAGGGAGTTAGGTGAGGAGGATGGTGCCCTCACAAATGGAACTACGGCCCTGATGAGCTAGCAGGCTCTCTGCCATTTGAGGAGACAACATAGTGGGTCAGGTGTCTGCATCCCGGAAGAGGGCTCTCATCAGAACCTGACCACACTGGCATCCTGATCTGGGACCTCCAGTCTCCACAACTGAGAAATCAATCTCTGTTGTGTATGAGCCATTTGGTTTATGGTGTTTTTTTGTCTGTTTTTTTTATGGCAGCTCAAGCTAAGATAGAGGGCAGAGGTGTTCTGAACACTGGTTGGCCTATTCAACTTTTGCCCACTACGCAATGACTCTTGTGTTGTCAGCTCAGGCTAAGAGATATGAGGAACTTGGAGGATGTTCTACCGCCCCCCGCCCCCCTCCACCGCCCCTTCGCCAAGGAGAAAACAAAAATGTTTTCTCCTCAAGGGAGGATTTTTTGGGGGATGTGAGTTTGTCGACTACTTGAGGTAAGAATGTAAGTTGAGTATGGTGCTCGGTATAGCTAAGTATGGCTCTGGGGCCTGGGCTTCTAATGAAAGATGGGTCACATATTTAGAATGAAGAGTTTCTTGGAACACATGTCCTCGCATACTTGAAGAGTCTACGTTCTAAGGAGTGGGGTTGGATTGGCGCTGACCCTGCCGGTAGGGGCCACGCTGAGGGTCTCAGGGTGCCAGACCTCTGCAGTTGGGCTCTCTGAGGAAGCCCGTGGCTGGTGGAGGCACCAAAGTTCCAACAAATGAGGAAAAATGTCAAGTAGATTATGTGACACAAATCGGCCTGACCGGCATTGATGAGTGCTGTGTAGCATGTCCTACGAAGTTGGTCAAGTGCTCTATCCCAGATAATCCTCACACAAGCCTGGGAATCGCCAAGATGGGGAGCAGCCCCGTTTGCCCGCAAGCAAACCCGCTCAGAGGAGCTGGCTGGTTCGCTTGAAGTCACAGGGTTAATAAGGATAACCGGGCCCTCCCACCACACTTGGCTTTGGCAGCAGCTCCCAAGTCTGGAAGGATACTGCTTCATGGGAGAGCAGACAGCAGCCCCGCAAGGTGTCAGACAGACCTGAAACGACTGTATTAATTACACGAGTGGTAATTACACGAATTACACGCCTATGGCAGAGTTCTAGTGAGAAAGTGCCCAAGACCAGGCCTGGATTTACCAAAATGTTTTATTTTAAAAGAATACTTTCAAGCGTTTCTAGGCTCTCACAGTTCCAAACTTTGGTCTTAAAATTAATGTGGCATTCTGATATCATGTGGCAGAAATGGTAGAGAAGTAGTTTATAAACCACTTCACATATAGAAACCAAAGACAAAATTGTACTGGCACCGAAAATACTTTGAAATGTCAGAGTTTCAGTAGACCTAAAGATTCTAATTATAATTTAAGACTATAATTTGTGATGCACTTTGGGAGAAAACATGGCCACTTTTAGCTCCCTAGAAACATGATTTAATAGCATCTGGCACTCGTCACGTGTGAGGGCTTGGTAGTTCAGGGCCGTAACTCAGCAGGACTGTTTCTGAAAAATGAAGGCACATTGAATGCAAACAAATGAGCAGAGTCACACAACTATAAAATGACTGCCCTTTATTGTCCTTTGCCGTCTGTGCAGAGGCAAGGGAATGGAAACTCAAGATCTGTCCGGGAAATCTCGGACATGCAGGAAGGTGATGACAGAAGGGCCACCTGGACAGAGCATCGGCCGTCCACACTCCAAACCACACAGGGACCCTGCCTGGACTGCCTTACCCACCGTCAACAGGCTCACACTGTGGCTATCAATCTACCCTCCACCGGTCCACCTGGTGCCAGAAGTCCAGGGATGCTGGAACTTTTATAAATATGAATCCTGATCGGCCCCAGGCAGCTGGAGGACTTCCCATGGTGGTGTGGGACATGATTGAAAATGATGGTCAATTTTAACTATAAGCCTTAGAGAAGTTCCTGAAGCCAAAATGTCTATCTGTATTGTGTCCTTTAATTGCTTGTTTCTTCCTTAATTGCTATGTGTAAACCCAAGTCTTTCAGCTATCCAGACACCCATTTTATTATGTGGAGGGATTCTAACATCAGGTCAAAATGGAACACACAACAGTGAGACCTGAAAAAGTCAGAAGGACTTAAAATTTCCAGGGATAAGGTATAGAATAGATGTGCTTTGTCTAAAGTAATGATCCACTTCACTCACCTGGATATATATTCTTATGGAACTGGGTACCCCAACTCCAGGTACCAGACCCAAACGTCTAATTTATATCAAAGGCAACAAAGAGATACAATGAACTCACAGAGAACAGGAATGGTAGGTTAAGTGCAAGCTCTCACCAAATCGCTTCTTTCTCCTGGAAGCCCCCCTGGGCTGATGTTGGAAGGGTGCGGCGCCAAAGCCAGCTCTCTGGGTTTGCAACCCTCTCCGACCACGTACCAGCCATTTGTGCATTTACTTTGTGCCCCATTTTCTCCATCTATTTAAGGGGGATGAGAGCAGGACCACCTCAGGGGGTTGTGATGAGGAATGAGTGAGGGCGCTGTGTCTGCGAGTCTGGCATAGACGGGGCGCTGAACACACATGCGCTGTCATTAGCTGTGCCGTAAGGGCACAACTCCTCTGTGATGTGACTGTTCGCAGTGCCTGGCACGTTGCGACTGTTCGAGATCTGCTTACCGAGAGAATGAAAGTAAGACACGGGTGGAGAGAGAAAAGCTGGTGCTGAGCAGCGTGGCTGACCAAAGTTTGGTACAACATTTTTTAATGAATAATTTCCAAAGAGTAAAGTTACGACCAAGCTTGAGATTCTGCTTTCTCTTGGAGTTTCACTAATTAAAATTTATTATTTCAGCATACAAAATACGTGGTGGTAGAAAAAGAAAACAGGCAAATAATAAATTTGTTAAACTCCTCTCTAAAAATTGTTTCCCCATAGGCACTGAGTGTCCAGTGAATGCTAGAGCAATTACTCTCCCAGATCGGACTCTGAGTTTTCCCAAAGATAAATACACACATAGTCTTGTCATAATACTTTTTTTTTTATTACAATATCCAAAAAACTGAGTATGCAAGTTTAGGAGGTCTCAAGACCCCTTCTTCAGTTGTAGGAATGTGCCATCTCAAGACTGTATATTTAAACTATAAAGAAGTTCAAATGTAAAGAAAAAAGAAAATGCAATTTCTTCATAAACATTCTGTGTCTCTTACTACCAATCACATATTCTCTTGTAAACCCTGAAAAATTCCCTGTAAAGCAAATAATATATATATATTATATATATATATATATATATGGTGTGTGTGTGTGTGTGTGTGTGCGCGTGTAAAGTGTACAGTAGCTCCCCTTCCCCAAAGATCAGCTGTTTTCCTTAATCATCTGTATTAGTGTCAACAAATGGCTACGGATACATATTATTTTGAGAATTAAATACATAACTGTGAAATTTAAACAAGCCGAAGGGCGAGAGGAAAAAGCACTATGCGGATGGCACATCTGGGGGATAAACGACCACAACATCTGTCTTTTTGAGTCACGGGTCTCGCTTCTGCAGACGGACTTTCAAGGAAATTCTCTTATTGCAAGCATAGCCCCGAAGGCACTGGACTTCCCTCACTACTCTCGTATCTCGTGGTTCTGGTATTGCTACCAGCAGGCGTGCCCACTCCCTGGACGGTCTGGAAGCCACGCAAGGGCAAAGGGCACGGAGTCGCGGCTGCCGGGCCCAGGGCCGCGGACGTCTGCAGGAGCGCCCGGCCCCGGCTTTCCGTAGTTCGCTTAATTAACGGCAGCTTCGGGGCGTTCCAACTGTGCCCGCCGTCTGTCTAACGAGGGGTCTGTTAGCACGACAACCTGAACAGACGGAGGCTGTTTTCGGTTGAGCAGGAGTAACGTGATCGAACATCGCCCTCTTCCACCTCCCGTTCTGGAAACCTGGCCGGGAGGAGCGCAGGCCGGAAAGTGGGTGTCAGGGCCCGGCCTGGCAAGGGGAGGCGAGTGGAAAAACGAACCGACCTGCACGCAAAGGTAAACGAGGCAAAGGAAGCCAAGAACCGATGAACCACCGGCCCGAGCGGAGCCCGCCGCCCGAGGGCCCGCGAGCGCGGCTTCGTCCTGGGGCAGATCCGCCGGGCGCTGGGGACGCGGGTGCGGCACCGAGGGCCTGGAGGTGGCCGGGGCTGCGGGCGGGGCCGTCACTGCAGCGCTCGGACGAGGTAGAGCTTCTCCCCGTGCTCACTGGTGAAGATAGGTGCCTTTTTGTAGTGTTCCACCAACTCGTCCATGGTGTGAAACCGCCGCTGCCCGATGCAGTAGACATTGTCCACGAGCTGCACCTTGAAATGTTTGTTCTTCCCTGATGCTTTCAGCGACACGGAGAAATCACTGGGCTGGGGAGGAAACGAACACGAGTCAGGCGGGGCCACGCGCAGGAGACGCGGGGGGAGCGCGCGCGCGCACGCACGCACGGACGCACGCACGCACGCACGCACGCCAGCCAGCCCGCCCGCCCGCCCGGCGCGGTAGTACCCAGCGCGGCACCTGAGGCTCCCAGCCACCCAGGGGCCGTCCGAGGTTCGCGCGCTCTGAATCCAAGAAAAGCTGCATTTTGCTTAGTACAGCTTCCATGCCAAACATATTTTAGTTACTCGAAAACTGGGGACCCCATACATAGCACATGGGGTACCAGTGTTACCCTGATGCTGAAGAAACTTAAATTTTTTTATTTGCCAACCTGTTTCTGATAAACTGGGAATTTTTAAAAAGTGGTTTGCATATAGGCAGCAGCTAGAAATCTCCCTTCCTCGGACTATTAGAAATGAAGCCATCAAAAATTTTTCTAATTCTAAGCTATTTAAAAATAAATACTTTAAGAGCAGTTGAAAACTCTTGGCTGCATTTTAAACATGGTTTGTAAATCCCAGGGGGATGGCTGTACTATGGTTGAAGCGCAGATTTTATTGAGAAGTGTCTGAATTTGTGACTTACTTATATGTGAATCAATTTTAGAAAGATACCATTATTGTTATTAACATTGGTCCTGCCTCTTATGAGACACTGACTAGCCAGTGCAGTTGATGGGGAAATAGGAGACTGGCCCCTACTTTTCCACCCCGAAGAAGCCTCCCCATTCTCTCTCAATCAAGATAAGTTCTTCCCCTCCTTTGCTTGCCATACAGCAGAAAGCTGACAGTTTCCAGTGACAGGAGCAGAGTGTATCCCAGTAACTGCACTGTAATAAACAATTTACACGTATGTCCTATCCCTTCACTATGCATTAGGCCAGGTGGATCACGTCTTCTCCACTGCTGTATTCCAGAGAGCCGTACAGATGGTGGGAGCCTACTACAGTTCTTAACGGAATTCCTAAAGCTGGGTTCAGTGCTTCTCAAAACCCAGCAACTTCCTGCTGCTGAGGACCACCCAGCTTTGTGCCCTTCCCACGGGGACAAAATTAACAAGCACCTCAGCCACTGTCTTTTACACGGAGCTTACAAACCTTTGGTCCAAAGTGTGCAAATCTTGCAAAACAAGTGAAAATCCCATGAACCAATGACATCCCAGGGAAATGGGTATCCAAGGGCATTCAACACTGCAAAAGCACTGTGGGGCTCACCTACCAGTCACAGCTGCTACTGTGCAAGAATCGAGAGACAACTGTATTCACAGTTTGTATTTATGGATCCCTCTACCCCAAACAGACCAAAGGGAAACAAACCTTTGAGAGAAAAGCCCCTTCTTATCTCCGTGCTAACCCCGGGACTTGATGCCCCGGAGGAGACCCAGGAAGTCCTGGTAGGCTGGACCTTCAGGAAGACACAGAAAGACTGATCTCTGATTCAACCTCACGCTACATAGGATTTTCAGAATCATGGCCATGAGAGGGTCTAGGGGGTGGGGAGGAGGACACAGAACTTGGAAATTATTTCCTCCACTAGACCTCTTAGAAATGAACCATGACAAACCCTGATGTCACAGATGATCCTGGCAACCCGCCCTGTCAACATAATATTCTAAATGGCACAAAACATCATTCTAAGTCATTCTAATCAATTCTCAAATCATGACTGTTTTCATGGGACTGAATAAGATGGATGCAAGCTAGCCTCAGTGTCCTCCATATTATTTTCCAAGTTGGTTGCTGTGTATGGCTCTGAAAAAAGAACCAAGTGCAACAAGTACTGCCTGACATGTCCTCCACGTGGGAGCAAGGCCTGGAGCACCGGCATCGCTGTCTCTGTCACAACAGTTATTAGTCCTAGTGCATCAGGACACCGCATCCCTACGCAGCAGTACATACAGCTTATGAACCACTCACCCCTCTCCTGAGGGCTTCAGGTCTTCCTTAAAGCAATGTTTAGTTTCAAGCTTCTATTACATTATATATCTATACATATATGTATATATGTATGTATATATGTATGTATGTGTGTATATATATATATATATATATTCTGTGCCAGAAGTTTGTGCCTTTAGATGAAGACGGAAGGCAATCTCACTTTTATAGTTTAGCACAAGCCAGGCACTGTGCTAGTTTTACAGATCCTTTAATCAATTCACAGATGAAGCAGCATCGAAGTTGAGGTAGTATGTGAGTCAGGGTAAGTACATGATAGACCCAATTTTAATTAAGCCAAATGATCAACAGATGACTTACTGAACAGGGAAATGTGCTTTTAATTTAAGCTCCTTAATTTAACACCATGGCGTGCCACGTGTATTTGTGTGTTACGGCAGTAGGGCCGATGCAGCGGAGAAGGTACTTTTTAATTTCATGGGCTCTTGAGCAGAAACCTTCAAAGTTAAGGACATAGAACGAACCCAGTTGATGTCAAGCAGGAATGCTGAACACTTGGGGGAATTCTCGGTTCATCCCAAGCGGATTTTCAATCGACATCACTAACTAGCGCCGAAGGAAGCCTGAAGATGAGCTAGACCAGTGGTTCTCAAGGTGTGTTCCCAAGACCAGTACCAACAGCAGCATCACCCGGGAACTTGTCAGAAAAAGCAAATTCCCAGGCCTCGCCCCAGACCTGCTGAATCAAACTCAAGGGTGGGGCCCAGCCATCTGTGTTTTAACCCCGGCCATCTGTGTCTCAGTGAGCCATCCACGGGATGCTGATACAGTTTGAATACAGAAATGCAATCTGCGCCAACCACCAGCAGTGTTTTCAAATGTTCAGAGCCATGGGAAAAAGATACGAACATGCCTGATGAGTAGCCCCTCACAGCAGGGAGATCTGTGGCCAACCTCACCCCCAGGCTGCGGATGCCCTTCTGATTCTGTCCTAAGGAGTCCGGCCCCGCTTGACATTCCTGTGCGGAACTGCCTCAATGAAACAGCTGGGATGCTGTGGACAGAATCTCTTTTCCTTAAATTGGGCCAGTTCCCTGGGTCTGACAGCGATGGAATGGTTCCACACCCAAAATAACCCTGCCTCCAGAGAAAGAGCACGAGGCGGGGGAAGACCCCTGGGGAGGCGGTGCCACCAGCCTTGTCCACACCTTGTCCATTTTCTGGAATGACTTCGGGGAGTCGGATGAAAAAAACCACGCCACGCTCCCCTCTACTGGCAGCGGTGGCCGATACTGTGCCTCCGCACTCCACCTTGAAGCTAGCCGGTCAAAGGACCTTGACAGGGTTTTGTGTGAATACTTACGTTGAGAAAGAGGACCCCAACAGACTCCAGCCCCGCCTTCTCTCTCCACACAGGTTTTTGTTTGGGGGTGTTACTGATCTGAAGACACAGGCCCATATGAGGTAACTAATAAGCTTTCCACGCTGGGGCCCAGGCTTCAGCCTGTTGAGTGTCCCTCACTGGGAGGCCAATGTGCCACAGGGATTCTGAGGTGGAAAGTGTGCTGGACTGGGGAACTCCTCACGGTTGGTGGGGGTCCAAGCCAGTACTACTGTTTTTGCATCATGGAGAAGATGAAAACAGGCATTCTTAAGAACTCCGCAATCTCATGGCAGGAATGTACTCTAGAGAAGTGCTCTAGAGAAGCATGCACATGTGTCCCAGAGTACAGGTTTAGGAATGTCCAAGCAGGATTATTGATATGATTTGCACACTCTTCACGTCCACCAATAGGAAAATGGATAAAAAGATGAGGTATATACTTCATCAAACAATGACACAGATGCATCAACATGGACTAAATAAATCTCACAGAGTATGGACCAAAAGAAGGAAGAATAGCTACAGTAGGATGATACCGTCTATAGAATTCAAAAGCAAGCAAAGCTAAAATGTACTGTTTAGGGATACACACATAACAATCAAGAAAATGATTATCATAAAATTAAAGGTAGCAGTTACCTCTAGGGCGAGGGGTGGTGCAATCAGGAGGCTAATCTGGGGGTGGGCAGTAGCTTCTAGAGTACCAGCAATGTCCTGTTTCCTAAGCTTGACCTGGGTTAGTAATATACTTAAAAGACATTTCCTGTGTGTTATGTGTTCCAATAAAGAATGTTTTGGTTTTTTTTTAAAGATTTTATTTATTTATTTGAGAGAGAGAATGAGAGACAGCACAAGAGGGAAGAGGGTCAGAGGGAGAAGCAGACCCCCCGCTGAGCAGGGAGCCCGATGCGGGACTCGATCCCGGGACTCCAGAATCATGACCTGAGCCGAAGGCAGTCGCTTAACCGACTGAGCCACCCAGGCGCCCAATAAAGAATGTTTTAAAGGTGCTAAATTGGAAGCAGGGAGACCTGTCTTGGCTATCCACTAGTCAGGTGGCACTGGTACTTATCGCTTCAAATACCGCCTCCACCCTCTTGCCGACCTCTCCCCCCTCCCCATCCATTCTTTTGGGACACCAATTACATGCATGTTAAATTTCTCACCTGGGTCCTGTAAATCTCAGTTCAGCCTACCATAACCGCATACCATAAACTGGGTGGTTTAAAGACAAATTTACTTCTCCCAGTTTTGGAGGTGGGGAAGTCCAGATCAAGTAGCTGGCAGGTTTGGTATCTGATGAGGGGCTGCTTCCTGCTTCACAATCCTCTCATGGTGTCTTCGGAAGGCGGAAGGGCAAGAGAGCTCTCTAGGGCCTCTTTGATGATAGCACTAATCCCATTCATGAGGGCCCCACCAACCTAATACAATCACATTGTCCCCAGTAGGGCCTTAGCATGTGACTTTGGCAGTGGTGAGGCGAGACACACATTCAGTCCATGGCAAAATCTCTTGTTGCTCTTTCTGTATTTTCTGTCCTTTTTGTGTGTGTATCCTAAAATCTCTAATTCCTCCCATTTACTAATCCTTTCTTTGGCTGTGTTTAATCTACGGTAAACTCACCAAGTTCTTAATTTCAGTTATTGTATTTTTCAGTCTTATAATTCTCACTTTTGTTCCTTTTTATTGCTTCTAATTTTCTACTCAAATTCATCTTGCTGAATTTCTTAATCCATATACCTTACAGACCACATTGACACATTCAAACTCTGGGCTTCTATGGGTCTCTTTTTGTTCTCTTTTCCTCCCCTCTTTGTTTTTGGTAATTCAGTCTTGTCTTTTGGTACTTTAATTTGAATGCTGCATACTAATATGAGGTTTGAAATGGTGCTAGTGTCCTCCAGAGAGGATTTGCTTTTGCTTCAGTACTCAGTGACAGTGGGGCAGAACACCTTAATCCAATGAGGAACAGAACTGATGACGGTTAATTTCAGGTTTGCCTTTGCATCTAGTATGTAGACTTTGGGGAGTCCATACTAAAGGCCTGGATTTTTTTCTGGGGCCTTGTCTCCTGGGTGGCCTTGACCTCCAATTTTTGCCCCCCAGCACTGTAGGCTCCTGAAAGACTACTTCTTGGTTGCTTTTTGTTTCACGGTTTCGTCCAGATTTTCGAGGTGTTTTTGGCAGAAAGTGTTAGTCTGTGAGAAATTAGTCCACCATGACCAGAAGTGGAAACTGGTCGTGTGACATTGGACAAGTGGTAATTTGTTCAGACTCCAGGTCTCTATTACAGTTACGCTATTGAGAAGCAGGATAGTTGGTTGTATTAGAGGCTCGGGAACCAGGCTGCTTGGGTTCATATTCTGGCTCCTTTAGTGACTAGTGTTGTGACCTTGCACAGATTTCCCAATGGTTTTCTGCTTCAATTTTCTCAACCACAAAACAGAGATAATTTCTGAAATTGGGAAGAGACTGGAACAGTTTAATAAACTATAGTAATGTCAGAAGTACATCTTCGGGGAAATATTAAGCAAACACTGTCATTTAGGGCTCTTCTTTAAGTTCCTTTTATGAAACTTTATAAAGATAGCAATCAGCATCTTGTCAATATTTAAAAAGATTTCTCTTGACTAGAATTTCTAGAGAATACTTAACTTTCTAAGCTAACTAGAAGAGGTCTACTTCCTATTGCAGAAGCACCACCTTTTACTTCACACGTGATCATGCTGTCATCCTTACTTGCTTATATCTGTCTCTCCTACTAGGCTCCAAGCTCCCTGAGGAAGAGGCTCATTTCTATCTCATTTTTATATACACAGGAGAAATAATGGATCTGATACATAAGCACTAAATAGATGGCCACTGAACTATCTGCCACTAAGTATCTTTGAGGTCCCCTCCTGATTTTCAGCAGAGGGAAAATAAACTTAGCAACATGACAAGTACTTGTTTGCTCTTTCTTTAAACTACCAATGGTAAAGCTGTGTCTGCTGAACTTTGTCATTTTCTATTGTCGCCTTTCTTATAGTCTTGCCTTCTACCTGGGGTACCATATTACTTGTCTATTGCTGTGTCACACATCATCCTTAAATTCAGTGGCTTAAACAGCAAACATTTATAATTGCAGTTTCTGTGGCTCAGGAATTTGGGAGTGCCTTAAACCTTGAGCTAAAGCCACTCAGCTCCTAATGGGCTGTAGTCAAGACATCATCTGAAGTCTCAACTGGGGATGCAAAAGCTGCTTCTAAGAACCAGGTCTGCTCACATGAACCACTCAGGAGGCCTCTGTTCTTGGTCTTATGGGCCTTTCCACAGGGCTACTTGAGTTTCTTTTTTTTTTTTTTTTTTAAAGATTTTATTTACTTATTTGACAGAGAGAGACATAGCGAGAGCAGGAACACAAGCCGGGGGAGTGGGAGAGGGAGAAGCAGGCTTCCTGCAGAGCAGGGAGCCCGATGTGGGACTCGATCCCAGGACCCTGGGATCATGACCTGAGCCGAAGGCAGACGCTTAACGACTGAGCCACCCAGGCGCCCGGGCTACTTGAGTTTGTTCACAACCTGCAGCTGACTGACTCCCTCATGACCAAGTGATCAGAGAGACTTCCACCACATTCTGTTCATTAAAAGTGAGTCATTAAGTGCAGCCCCTCCTGAAGGTGAGGCAATCTGGCTCCACCCTTTGAGGAGAAGGGTATCAAAGAATTTGTGGACACCTTTTTAAGCCATCACAGGTACCATATTTGTTAAACTTTCTTTGGCTGCACTAAAATCTAATAGACTCAGTCCTGTACCTTCTCTTCCATTTTGAAACATCTGCCTTCAATTCCTGTAGTTGAGCTTCCTCCCACTGTCCAAATTTCCTCCCTTTCCTTCTCCAAATGCTATACTTACTCTGTATCATTTCTTTTCACTGAACACTGTGCTAACTTTTGAAATTTTCTAATATCAGACCATGTCTTCTTGTTCTCTCCTTCTGACTGTCCCTTAAAGGAATGATTTTTTTTCTATTCTCATGCTTTTGAACCAGAGATTATGAAGAATTATCAGTTGGGATAAGCCATTCATTCTACCTGCCCCGCCCCCCCCTTTTTTAGGAAGTCATTTTCCAAGTGGAATGGGAGGATAATTACTAGATTGGCAGAAAATCAACCTCTCTCAGGGCTTTTACTAATATATTATTATTTTTGTTTAGGTTTTAGGTCCCCTATTTGAATATAATCCCTCTAAGTAGTAGAACTTGATTTAATCCCACATGTCCACACTGGGATCAGAGTAGGTGTTCAATAAATGCACTGACTTACGTATTTCCCATTCTGACCATCTCTTCCAGTTTTCATTCCTTTAAGTAATTTTTATATCTCACCTTTTTGCAATTTCTGCTCACAAATAACCACTTTTACAAAAGAAAACCAAAGAACACCCTCTTTGATACTATTTCTATTTCTACAGCTTCATCAACTTGATCCACTGTTTCAAATATTTGCTGTAAAGCACCTCTGCATTTTTATAAAACCGATACCCTCGTCAAATATTTCTCTCCTTTCCTCAAGATTTAATCACTATTTTCTTATTGATGGAGAAAAAATGGATGCTGAGAACAATCTGTAATGTCCTTTATTTCTTCTTCCATCCCAGATAGCTTAAGTATTAATATTGATTTTCTTCTTAGCACATGGCTGGGAAGAAATAACAGGGAAGGGTGGGACCATGCTCCCAGGCACTCCTGATTCTTAGAACTTCTTATCTTTCACTTTGGAGAGTAGAAATGTCGTTTGTGTGGTTCGCCAAGCCTCCCAGGTACACTCTGGACCTATTTCCAGTCATGCTGGTTTTTGAACATCAACAATTTATGCATATATTCAACAGTCCCACTACTTCCAAATCCAGGTCACCTGGTTGGTTTCTTATCAATAGCTGGATCATTCTTTCCTTCTGTTTGGTAAATGGATCTCTCTCTTTGTCCAGAGAAGTAGTTCCTTGACCAAAAAAATCTGAGTGCCAATGGATTAGAGGCAAACTCTATTCCACTGATCAATACTCTCTCTGTTCTTATCTCAAAAAAGCTGCCTTTTGGTTTTATCATTATGTTAGATCACCTGCCCTGGTTGTCTAATATGGCCTTCTTTTAATCAAAATTGACTCACTGTCAATACTTAGGCCACTAGCTGTCAACTGATACTACTCTCTGTTTCTACATCCCCAGATTATCTCTTCGATGGCGCTTTCTCTTCTTCTACAAAATGTGTCTTTGAAGTGTTTACTCCACAGACCTGAAGCCAATCCATGTGACATGATCAAACATTCTCATTCTCTTTTGAAATAAACTTTTTTACAGAACTCAGTCGTCAACCACAGAACAGTCTATTAATCTTTAAACAACAGTGTTTAAAGTTAGTATATGCATGTGTGTTTATCCCTCCCTGCCTCCCAAAACACATTTCCTAAAGTTAAATGTAAGTACTTCAGAGTCTGGGCTTTTAGAATATTGTCCTTGTCACTCATCTTTTTGCCATGTCATGCCCAGTGTAAATGATCAAAAATAAATGACATTCAATAATTCATTTCGGAATCTTACCATATAACACAGTGCTGTTCAAATGGGCTGGAACCAATTTCATATGCCACAATTCAGTGGTTCCCAAATCTGAGCATCAGTGTCACTGGGAGAACTTGTTCACACGGAGGCTGCAGGGCTCCGCCCCAGAGACTCAGATTCAGCAGGTCTGGGGTGAGGCCTGATAATCTGCATTTCTAGCAAGTTCCCTGGTGACACTGATGCTTGTCCAGCAATCATACTTTGAGAATTATTGCCGCCAGGCTAAGGAAAATTTTACATGTGTCTTTTCCCATTTGTTTGCTGAACTACTCATGCTTGATTCTGTCATATTTCCGGGGACTATAATCTAGTGGGAACTTTCAAAAAGGTGAAACAGAATGCACTAAGGAAGAATGGGGTGAGCGGGCCAGTTTGTATACAATTCCACTTGTAGTTACTACCCGCGGACCTAACTCATAATGAACCGCTTCCTGTGTTATAAACTCCGCGGGGTAACTCTATTTTGTTACTCTACCAGGCTCTTGCCATGCTATGGAGGTCATGGGGAGGAGCTGCTTAGTACTAGCATGAGAAACATCCCCAAAGAAGCAAACAGTGAAGCTGAGATTAAGAGGTTACGTGCTGATGCAAATCAAAACCACATAGCTGTCACTTCACACCCATTTGGGATGGTTATCGTGAAAAACAAAAACCAAAAAAACAGAAAGTACCAACTGTTGGCGTGGATGTGGAGAAACCCCGTGCACTGCCGGTGGGAACGTGCTATGTGCAGCCGCTGTGGCAAACAGATAGCAGGTCTTCAAAAAATTAACCAATGAATTACCATTTGACCCAGCCATTCCACTTCTGGGTATACATTAAAAAAAACCTAGGCAGGGACTCGAAAAAATTTTTGCACACCCACATTCACAGCAGCATTATGCACAACAGCCAAAAGGTGGAAGTGACCCAAGTGTCCATCAACAGATGAATGGAAAACAAAATGTTTTCATTAATAATTAATTAATTAATAATTTCTATGCTTTTCTTTCATTGCTAATTTAGTGGCGTGATAGTTGGATTACTGGGAGGTAAGCCGAACTTCTACCTCTTGCAGAAACCAAACGGAAGTCTCCATCCAGAAGACAAATACATTTAGTCTCACTCTCCATCCAGAAAAATACATTTAGTCTCAGTCGCCGTCCAGAAGACAAATACATTTAGCTATTTCTGTAGCCACAGCTAAAAAGAAACCGAGTTAAAACAAAACAAAACAAAACAGACACCGCAGAGGCCTACACTGGTACTACATGCATTTGCCATATAAGCCTTTCTAACAGATAAAGTGCTAAAAACTTCCTTGACCCAGTTTTTAAAAATTTCCATTACATCTTGAAATGTTTTTGGGGAAAAACATTTCTTACAGGTACTGGTGATTTTCTGTGAGAGCAACATAAATATTTAGATAAATAGCAGCTCATGATCTAGGGGATTTTTATGAAAATCTTTCTGAATAGTGTTATGGATAAACTATTTACTTTGACATATTTTTTTGTTTTACTTTGAAAGACTTGTTCTTCAGTTGCCAGTGGTTATTGGATGACCATTTCTCTCCCCACTTTGTTTGCAGGCCTGAAGAAAGAGTGTCTGGACCCCCCTCATGGCAGCAAAAAATATGCCAGAGGCCACGGTTCTGATTCAAGCTCAGCAGTGCACTTAGCACAACCCCAGGAGAACACAGGCATGGACAGAGAACTTTGGAATCTTTAGCACTCTTCACTGGTTGGCTGCTGATCCCCATACTGAATCTATTATGCACATTCTGGATAATTAATTCATTGGTTAACGCAGAGTATTTCTTGGAGTCCCACCAAGGTAGTGGGATTCAATGGCCAACAACAGCACACAATACGCACTCCCTGTGCTGAACTGGCCTTTGAAGGGGCCAACACAGCCATGCTCAGCAGCAATGCCACCCTCGCTTAAGACTGCCCTGTGACCCAGGAGCATGTGGGGAGCATGTGGCCCAGGCCTGCAGGTCAGGAAAGGCTTTGCAGGAGCCAAGGTGGCCAGAATGAGACTTGAAGGACATGTGTACATTACACTGGCGAGGGGGGCCAGGGAGGGGAACTGTATTCTAGAATTTTCTAGACCTGTACGAAGGTCTGGAGGAAGAGACAGCCCAATCCAAGAACCCAACAGCAGGAACAGAGGTGCAAGAAGGGAAACTTGCACACTAGGACCTGGAAAGACACGAGGCGTGAACAGAAGAGGTCACTCAGCAACTCTCAGTGATACAAGGGGGAAGAGTGGCCACATGCAGCTTTACTACCCTAGTCCGATGGCCTGAGGGAGCCCACTCGGCAAACCTGCACCTGCTTCCTTTACTCGTCACAAGTCAGCTGAGTTTGGGGTAACAGACTACTCTTCCTTTTTGACATTCATCTCCCTCTAAACACAAATCAATGGATTCAGTACTATTTACTTTCTTTTATTTGTAACAAAGCAGAAATCAGACTCCATTTAAAGCCCTTCATCATACATAATGGTTTTCTAAGATTCTCAGGTGCCTTCTGTGTTACTGAAAGGCCAGTTATATTTTGCCTGCTGCTTACATACAATTTTATCGGCAGTCTGCGAAGACATGGGAGCTCCAGGGCAGAGCACTCACTTAACTGAACCAGTCCATCTCCCTCCCTCCCCGGAAGAACCAGGAGCCAGGCCTTTAACTGAGGCCAAGAGCACAGTACAGAAGCCCTCTCTGGGTTCTGAAAAAAATTACGAGTGATACCTTGAGCATATTTGTGATTGGTTATATTTTAAGAACTAGCTTTAAATAAGGCTCATCTTTTTCACAGATGCCAGTTCATAGCCTCGGTTTGTTGATTTGTCTGAAGGTAAATATGGAAGGGCTAGCCAGGGATGACGAGGCTCAGAGCCATCTGAGAGTTGGGTCAACAAAACAGGTGATGAGGACTGAACTTGTAGAAAAGTAGCCATCTTAAGTGATGCTTTGGGTTCTTCCAGTTTTAAGAATTTGATACATTTCAAGTGAGACATACTATAAAAATCCAGGCGTAAAGCTTCCATTCAGTACTGGGCAAAGAGCCTGACAATTAAAAAGTAATTTATTATTTTTGCAATTGGAAAGATGCATGTAGGCACTGCTCACAGTAACCTATGCTCTTTCTTAACATTAACCCACCACTGAGAAGACATCTAGAGATCATGGCCCCAGATTGTGGATTTAGAAAGCTCGTGAGCAAGTCACTGCTGGAAGGAACTCGCTCTGGGGCTCCCCATCCTCTCAGCTGCTAGGAGGCAGTGTTCACTCTGCTCTGACAACCGTACTCTTTCCCATTCTCTATGAAGCACAGGGCAAAGGCCCCTTGTCTGTTACCAAATTCTAAACAGCTGAAAAAAACAGACAGAAAAGCACTTTAGGAGGTGAACTCCACTCAACAGAAGCCAACAGTTCTACCTAAAGGAAACTTTAGAAAAGATAAATGTTCACCTGTAAGCATGTTTATAGTTCCTACAAATGTAGGATTAAGCAAATGTAGTATTTCAACGAGTGCTGTAAATATGTCTGAAACCATTCAGGTTACATAATTGTTTTCAAAGTGTGGTCTCGAGCTCAGCAGCATCAGCATCACCAGGAATGTGCTAAGAAATGCAAATTCTCGGGCTCCAGACCTCCCAGGTCACGGTCATGAATGTTATGGGTGGGACCCTGTGGTCTCTATCTTTCCAGGCCCTCAGGGAGATGGTAGCACAATATGACAGTGTGAGCATCAGTGATCTGGAGAGGCAAAGGGATGACATCACCCAGAAACAGAGTTTTGGCAAAAAAAAATATGATTTCTATAAGAAATAGAATTGGAATTCTGTAGCAAGGCACTATAGTAATTCTTTCCTTCTGCTCCTCCCTGGCCAAATAATCTTAATGGGTTTTTTTTTTTTTTTTTTTTTTTTTAAAGAGGAAGGAATGGAACAGATGACTGTTCGTGTGGCCAACACACACATTATGTTATCTTTAGCAAAGTGTGGTTTTTCTCCATCAGAAACAAATGCAGGGGCGCCTGGGTGGCTCAGTTGGTTAAGCGACTGCCTTCAGCTCAGGTCATGATCCCAGGGTCCTGGGATTGAGTCCCGCACTGGGCTCCCTGCTCTGCGGGGAGCCTGCTTCTCCCTCTCCCACTCCCCCTGCTTGTGTTCCCTCTCTCGCTGTGTCTCTCTCTGTCAAATAAATAAATAAAATCTTTAAAAAAAAAGAAACAAATGCAGGGGCACCTGGGTGGCTCAGACGGTTAAGCGTCTGCCTTCGGCTCAGGTCATGATCCCAGGGTCCTGGGATCGAGCCCCACATCGGGCTCCTTGCTCAGTGGGGAGCCTGCTTCTCCCTCTCCCTCTGCCTGCCACTCCCCCTGCTTGTGCTCTCTCTCTCCAATAAAAACAAAAAAACAAAAAAAAAAACAAATGCAGTGTATGACCAGAAATTAGTACCCAAATCCTACTGTGAAACATAATACATGTGAGGAAGGAGATCTCTCTGGGATTTTTAAAGTCTGGCAGAGGAAAATAGCTCCCTAAGCCACAGCTAGTGCCCTTGGCAGACCGCATCCCAGGTATAAGCTGTCTCTTTCCGAATAACCTTCTCAAGGATGGAGGGTAGAGCACCTGGAAAGCTAACTACTGACAACTTCCACAGCTTACTGGAAGCCTTGCTGCTGGGTATTCTTAGCTGTGGGCACAGCTTTCCAGCCGTATCCGTAGAGTAAGTGTGGGCAAATACATAAGGATGTATGAGGAGCACACAAGAGGACAGGTATGAACTTTGAATTCTCTGGACTTAATGAGCTCTGGATTCGCAGGTGCAGGCAGGGTAACGGAACATGGAGAATAAGGAACCGTGCTGTTTTCACCGTGAGTTGCTGAGGAGAAATGATGATTATGGAGTGGAGAAGAAGCGAGAGAAGATGGTAGAAAACAGAGAGTAGGTATTGAGAGTCGGGACAGGAAAAAGAGCCCGAAAAGGATTATTTGGTTATTCCCTTCATTCCTTGATAAAACACGCCTGACAGGTACCTCCGAAAACACCTATGACATCACTCACACCGGCTAGCACGGGATGCGGCAATGTTTGTGTTGGTTTTTCCAAGATATGCACTTCTCCTCCCCCAAAAGCACACATGTCCTAGGGCTCAGCGTTGGATATATTTTTATTTTTCAAAACAGAGAAATACTGAGAATTTTTAAATGCAAGATAACGTCAAGCAAGCGCCTCGCTTATTTATATTGGAATCACTCAGAAGATCTTCACGAGGCCTATATGGAAGAAGGGCTCTAAAAATGCTACTGTGCTTATTCAGAAGTCAGGTGTCCCGTGGTAACCTCAACCAGAGGAAAGTTCCAGGCCCAAAGACTGCAAGACAGAAAAGGGAAGCGAAATGATGTCTCTGTGTCCTGTAGGAATGCAGACCCTATCAGAAACCTTTCTGACCCCGGCATGACACGATGTGCTGTCAGATTACAGCTGCTAGATTAAGGGCTCATATCGGTCTGGTGGTTGCTTTGAAAGCCAGGCTCTCATCTCAGAAGAGCCAAAATGAATAGGAAAGGAGACAAGGAGAGGAAGGGATAAGAGAGCACTGGCAAGAGGCAGACGCAGTCAGTAGATGGTGGAAAATGAATAAGGAATGGATCTGTCCATCTATTTCAAGTTCCTCAACAGCCTCAGATGACCCGGGTATGAGCGAGAAAAGCAAACCTAGGTCTGCTGTTGGGAGAAATGCAGCAACATGCCTTGGAGACCCCTGTAGCCTCCCTTTGGCACAAGGCAGGCATCCCAAGAGTGGAAAATGCCACGTGTCAGGGCATAAGCCACCAGGACAAGACAGCCCTGCACACCGTCAGGTCACGTTGCCCTCCTCACCCTGGTGCTAGTGAGGGTGCAGGGCTGATACAGGGCCATCTCCTGCCTCCATCCTCCTGGAATCACACTATTTGTGTCTCATACCTTGCTTTTCTAAGTTCAGACAAAAATGCAAAAAATCTGGAGAAGGTTCTACAAAAATGTCAAAAGTTAATGTTTCAATTATTTAGAAAGTCAGCATATTCTCTCATAATCTGAGACAAACAAGACACTGGAGCTTATTCCAGTGCTTAGACGGAACCCAGATAATGCAAGTTCAGGCACACCTCAGAGATCATCTAGACCACCGCAAAGAAGCAAATCTCACATGAAAGCGAATCCAATGAATTCTTTGGTTTCCCAGAGCACATAAAAGTCATGTTTACACTACCCTGTAGTCCATTAAGTGTGTGACAGCATGATGTCTAAAAAATAATGCACATGCCTCAACTAAAAAATACTTTATGGCTAAGAAATTCTAAGCATCACCTTGAGCTTTCAGGGAGTCAAAATCTCTGATCGCAGATCACCATAACAAATATAAACATAATGAAAAAGTTTCAAATACTGTGAGAATTACCAAAACGGGATGGGGACATGAAGTGAGCAAATGCTGGTGGAAAATGGTGCCAATCAGACTTGCTCACCACAGGGCTGCCACAAACCTTCAATTTGTGAAAAACACAGTATTTGTGAAGCACAATGAAAAGAGGGGTGCCTGTACCCCTCCCTATTTACAAGGATCTGCTCTCTGGGTTCAGACAGTGACACCCAGAGTGTGTTTTTCCTACAGAAACGTAGTAGGAGGTCCACCCCAAGGCCGGCAATCTGGAGGGCGTTTTTCTCATCTACCCTGTCCCCGAGCCCTAGACAGGAAGAACAATGAATGAGGCTAAGGGCTACTTTGGCCCCTCCCCATTCTAGAAGTGTCTTCAAAACTCAAAATTTCTTTTAAGGAATTTTTTTTTTTTTTTTTTGAAGATTTGATTTATTTACTTGTCAGAGAGAGCACACAAGCAGGGAGAGCAAGGAGCTCCATACGGAACTCGATCCCAGGACCCTGGGATCATGACCTGAGTCAAACGCAGGCATTTAACCCATTAAGCCACTCAGGCGTCCCTTTTTAAGGATTTTTTATTTTTTTATTTTTAAGTAATCTCTACACCCAACATGAGGCTTGAATCACAACCCCAAGATCAAGAGTCACATGCTCCAACTGGGCCAACCAGGCACCCCTCGAACTCAAAATTTCTAAATCAAGATTATACTTTCTGACTCAGGATCATACTTATCCCTTAAGTACTCTGGACCAACCACGTTCTACTGTAATTCGTTTTCCAGTGATTCCTCTAAGTTTCTGCTCAAAAGTTAAATGTGCAGCATACTTCATTCTCCTAAGCTTCCAGCATGATCTAAAGGAAGCTATGCACAGAGCTTACGTCACGTGAGAACAATTCAATCTGATGTCTTGCCAGCAACGATAAGCTCTGGCGGCTGGATAAGAAAATCTCAGTTCAGATTTCAGAGAGAGTTAATATCCAGGCCTGGTGTGCTTGCCTCAGCACATCTACGGTGGCCGTCAACCCTGCGACCTGCTGACACCGTGAGGAGTCTGGCTGCCACCACCACGATGCTCCTCCTGCCTCGAAGAAGAACAGATCACAGCTGCCTGTCTCTCAGAAGAGGAAAAACATTTCTGTGGCCTTGAATTCCTCTCGGATCAGTCTGCAGGAGTCTTGAATACACACTTACTGATGGTGGTACCAACCTTCCCAGAGGACACCAATTACAGTACAGATCACATATTTCCTAGTCTTATAGGCATTTAAAAAAATAAACTGAAAACTGCTAGAACCAATACAACGTAATTGCAATGGACTCTATCTACAAAAGTCTTGTTTCGGGGGAAATCTTACTATATGGAAGGTGTATCTGCAAAGGGATCAACAAAGCCTGTTGGGTTGAGTATTTCCAGAACATTTACACATGAAAAGGTGACCTTGCATGACACTGGCCCAGTTCTTCCAGACAGGCCCAGCCATGTCCCCAAAACACAAACCCCACATCTGTCCGCCGCTGGAAATGGATCTGCTACAAGTCAAGGGGCCTCATACCTCTGATTCAGTTCACACATGCAAACTCATCTCTCTCAAGCCCTGTCTTCTTTTCAATTCTGTTGGTAAGTGCTTTAAAAGCTTTTCGGAGATGAACTCCGTGATGTCGCCTGCAGTGCAGATGACCTTAGGACTGGTTGGTTTCAAAAGGAAAACCAACCAACCAACAAAGGCTGTGTCGGAAACCAGGTGCCCCTCCCGCTGAGTGCAGCAGACATGCCTAGGACCCAGAGCAGAAACAGAGTCAACCACCAGGGCTGGGGTGGGGGGAGTGGGGTCATGAACAGAATGGGAAGCCCGGAGAGAAAATGACGTCTGAGTCTAGAACATTAAAGGGGTAATCTCAGTAGAGCGGGAAAACCACCTTTGGGAGCTAAAAAGCTCTTTGACTTACCATCCCATCCGCGAGGGTCCGTCCGCAGGAGAGTGATGGCCACCTTCCCCAGCTGGGTTCCTACACCCACCGCAGACTTAAGTCTATTACAGAGCAGCAACCTTATGCGGGTTTATAGGCAAATCGCATTCCTCTAGCTTAACTGGAGACCCAAATATGGGGGGCTCTAGGCTAATGGGATGGCCAAACATTCTTAGGCTATACGCAGTGTGTGGAGAGGGAACGGTGCCGACCAGCGTGGGGTGCGATGTACACACACAGCTGCGCACTGCGGCGGGCAGACCTCGGCTGCCCCGGGGCACTTACCGAAGACTCGCTGTCCCTAATGAGGAAGTCGCCCTCGACGCCCCGCTCGTTGAGGGCGCACTCGGCCTGGTGCCGCGTCACGTTCCCGTAGTACCACTCTCGGCCCGCGAAGCGCCCGCTGCACGCAGGGCCCGCGTAGCTTATCTGCGGCGCCTGCGAGGGGTGCAGGGCAGGCCCGTCGCTTAGGACCACCACGTAGTTCTTGGGGACTAGGCCGACCTGCCCCCGGGCGTTTTTGCACTTCCACCACTCAGGGTCGTTCTCGGGCTTCTCAATCACCTCCATGGTCTCCCCCTTCTCGAAGTTGAGCTCCTCCTCAGTGACGGAGCTGAAGGGGTACAGCGTCTGCACCACGTGCAGGACCCGGGCGCCCTGGCCATTACTCATGGAGGTGCCCTTCCGCAGGCTCAGGAAGCTGGGGGACTCGGCAGCCGCTTCGTCCATCTCCTCTAGGACATAGTTGGAGGGAAACCAGCCAATCTGCCCATTGTAGCTGCCTCGCCACCAGCCGTCGCTGCACTTCTCCATGACGGTGACGCGTGACCCTTTCACCAGGGACAGCTCGTCCTCCCTTTCGGCCACATAGGCGAACTTGACGAAGGCGGGGATGTTGAGGTCGTAGATGCGGTCGGCGCCGCCCCCGTTGGCGGGGTACTCGGCATCCGTGCTGGGCGTGGGGGATGCATCCCGTGCGCTCGTCTTCCTCTTGGTCTTGCCGAGGCCTGTGGAGACAGAGCAAGGGCTCAGTGGGCACGCAGGGGGCATCACTGGCGCTCGGACACGCTTCCCCATCCCTCCGACACACGGGGGCCACCGTGGGTACACCCGACAGCCACTGCCGGGCAAAGGGAGGTGCAGGTGGGGTGTGCCTTTGCAAAAGCTGGGAATTCCTACACCTCCTCTCTCTCTCATTCACTTCTGAAAGAAGAGCAGAGTACCAGCAGCACAAAAAGATAACAAAACAGCAGACAGCTAGTTTCCTTCTGAAGGATGATACTTTCTAGAAAATTCCTGTGCCCCTCAGAGAGAAAAATAAGGCAGAAAGGTCTTCGGCCTTCTTGTACCCGGAGGGAAGTTGGACTGAGGCGCTCAGATGTGCTCCAAGTCTAGGAGTGGCCAGAGCTGCCCGCACTGCTCCCACCTCGCCAGCCCACCGCCTGCACCACTCCAGGGACCTCCAGACCCTCCCAGGGCTGCCTGGCAGCAGACTGGCCCCACTGGGTACAAACCCGTACCCTCCTTCCTCTCTTCTCTTCCGCAATTCTGTCCTTTCAAAACAAGAGACTCATTTCCCACATGTTGCGATGAGCCAATTAGAAAAAATTAGTTGATCTGTTAAGTCTAAGGCAGAATTTTTCATATTGTGATTCAAAACCCACTAGTGGATCATAAAATCAACTGAATGGGTTGTGACCACCTTGTATGTGTGTGTTGAGTCGTTTTGGTTTTCTTTAAGGGAATAAGAAAATCTCAAAGTGCATCAAGCATGGTCTGTTGCTTCAGTTACGTAAGGGACTGAGTGCTGAGTTTCAGTGTGAAACTTCTTCCTGTGCATGGGGAAAACAGGGTTAAAAGCCCTAAGGCAAAAATGTTTCAGCCCGGGTAGAATGCAGAGAATTCTGGAACCTTCTTGAGAAGTGAGCCTAGGGGAGGAAGGCGCATCAACGCTCAGAGCTGCGGTGTGCCACCAGACTCGTAGGGTGGGCCATGCTCCCCAGCTTTTCTTAATAGATGGCTGCCACCCACCAGCTCTGCACCACCTCTTAACTTGGTCAATGTGGAGATTTTGATGGTATGGAAACGGTGGCCATCTGCAGATTCTGCCCCCCCTCCCCCACCATGACACTTTTATGGGTAGCTTGTGCCTCTCATTTTCTTCCTTTAAATGGAGTAAAGACAGAATGATCCTAAGAATTACCTTTGCTTCTACTCCGTTGTTGACAGGCAGGAGTTCAAGAGGAACAAAATGTTGCCCTGTGATCATCCTCTACTCTGGAGTGTTGCACACTGCCTCCCAGAGCAGGCTCACCCCTGGTCTAAGACTCCGCAGCCCCGCTCAGTACCTCCAGCAGGGGCCAGCCACTGAAAGGCCCTCGGATAGCACACGAGGTGACAGCACAGCGATGCAAAGGGGCTGTTCACAAGGTTTTTAGGCGAACATACCAATTCTTTAAACAAATGGCTTCTCTGTGTGTGTGTGTGTGTGTGTTTATACAACATTTTATTCAAGCATATAGGAAATACGAAAGTAAACCAGGATATTAAACCAAATTGATTTTAGACTTCTACTTACAAGTTAACTCACTTCACATGAACACATAAACCTCTAAATCTTCGAATGAATCCTCTTGTGCGATTTCAAACCTACGTTAGTTTAGCTATGCATGAGAGAGCACTGTGGTGATTCACTAGCTCCAGAATCCAGAAGGCAGACCATTCATGAAACTACACCTCTGTCCAGAAGGCTTGGGCACCAAGGTATTCTAAGCCTCATCAAGGAGTCAGCATGCTAAGGCAGCAATGACCAGGCAGAGGACAATTTCTACTGGTAACAAGACTTCAAGAAATAATATTTACAAATAACTTTTTTTTTTTAAAGATTTATTTTGAGAGAGAGTGTGTGTGTGTGTGTGTGAGTGAGGGGAGGGGAGGAAGGGCAGAGGGAGAGAATCTTCAAGCAGACGCCCTGCTGAGCACGGAACCCGGTGCGGGGTTCAATCGCACGACCCTGAGATCAGGACCTGAGCCAAAACCAAGAGTCAGACGCTTAACCGACTGAGCCACCTGGGCACTCCTACAAATAACTTGCTAATAGACCTTTTCAAATTTGTGAGTAATGAAAGCTACTTGAGAAAATACGTACAGAATATTCATCGGCACAGAAAGGTGTCAAGAGGAGCAGAAGAGACAGCATTAGACCTTAGACAGTGGCACTGTGTCAGTGTTCTGGGGCTGCCACCATAGAGTACCACAGCCCATGGGGCGTAAACAACAGAAACTGATATTTTCACAGTTCGGGGGGCTAGAAGTCAAAACATCAGGGTGTCGGCAGGGTTGTTTCCTTCCGAGGCCTCCCTCGTTAGCTGGCAGACAGCCACCTTCTTGCTGTGTCTTCACATGGGCTTCCCTTCGTTGCACGTCTGTGTCCTAATTTCTTCTTACAGGACACAAGTGACACTGGACTGGGACACCCCCCGCCCCCAAAGACCTTGTTTTAACTCAATGACCTATTTAAAGGACCTTTACCAAGTGCAGTCACACAATGACTTACTGGGGGTTAAGACTGCAACATATGAATTCTGAGGGACATAATTCAGCCCCTAACAGGTACCTAAATGCAGACTGTAATATAAGGCACAGGGAGCGCTCTATGAATAACAATTACTACTCCGAGTGAGGGCTTGGAATTTCTCTTTTTCTCAGACACGTATTTTACCAGGAGAGGGCCAAAGTCCTCTGAACAGTCTTGGCAACAGCTTTACCCATGCAAGATGGCCACCAAAACAAAGCTTGCCTGGCGAGCTTCTGGCACCTGAGCATCATTATTCCATGGGAGCACTGTCACACGTAGCTGCGGAGGCAGTGAAATCCAAGAGGCAGGTGTCTGGGACTAGGGAGGAACCTGACCTCACTGACACCTACATGATCTGAACACTCCCAACAGCCCCATGACAAAGTGAGAATCCCCCCATTTGTGCAGGGCGGGGACTGAGGCTGAGGGCGATCAGGGAACTGGCCCAACACATACAGCCAGTGAAGTGGTGCAGACTCGCGCACCAATAAAGGTCTATTTAATCCATAAGAGCATGGATCAGAAGACCCTGCACCGGGAAGTGCATGAAGACTGTGGAGTGTCAAAAGTCTATCCTCACGGGCACCTGGGTGGCTCAGTTGGTTAAGCAACTGCCTTCGGCTCAGGTCGTGATCCTGGAGTCCCGGGATCAAGTCCCGCATCAGGCTCCCTGCTCGGCAGGGAGTCTGCTTCTCCCTCTGACCCTCCCCCCTCTCATGCTCTCTCTATCTCATTCTCAAATAAATAAATAAAATCTTTAAAAAAAAAAAAAAAAGTCTATCCTCACTTTCCATAAAACCCTCCAAAGCCGTGATGAGTGCTCCCTCTGATCCTAGGGAAAGGAAATGGCCCGTGTCTCTAGGTGGAAGCGGGGCTGAGGTTCAGGGAGTGAAGATTTGGGATAAGGAACGTATCACAAGCAACCATGAGGCCACGAGGCCACTGCCATGTGGAGCTACGAGATCTCAAAGGCTCAAAGGGAAATCTCTGAATGCAGAACGGGCAGTGTGGTTCACGGACGTCTCAGAGGACGGCTGTGCCCGCCCAGCCCCAAGCCCCAAGCCCTGCACCACCGCACAACAGTGTCCAGGCTCCAAGCAACATTTCTCTCTAATTTAAAGGGAAACCTGTTACCTTCTAGGGAAGGAGGCAGAGTGGGAATTCCACAGCCCCCCCACTTCCCTGTGGCTATTTTGCCCACACATCTGCTCCATTTCTTCTTCTTTCATTCAAGTCATACCATCTACTTTTCCCAGCTGTAGCAAAAGCACCTTGAATTCCAATGTGTATTTTTGATTTTTTAACAAAGATAATGGGATTTTTCTTTCTCTTAGAACTTTACACATTTTCCCAGCAGGAGAGGCAAATCCTCACACTCTTCTGCAAAGTCTCAGGCAATCTTTACCCACTATAAGTAAACAGTAACTAACCAAACATGGTGGACCGGAAGCCCTCATTGACCAGTGTTTCTGCTCACACCCTCTCTGTGCCATATTTTGGAAGAACACACTTTCCCATAGGGCCTGCTCACATTGGCCCAATCATGAATTCCTGGGATAGCCTGGGCTGTGGACAGAAAGAAGAGCCCAAGAGCAGCAGCCCCTGCTGGGCCACACCCCTTTCCTGACACCCTCTCTCTTAAGTATGGGGGCTGGATACATACAGGATACAAGGCAGTTCCAGACCCCACTACATGGGACCTGAAGCGTGGGGGAGTACTGGGTGTTTCAGCAAGATTTGACATGACTTCAAATGATGGGCTTTTCTTTCCGCTCCCCCATTAATCATAAAATCCAACTACACAGATTTTATTTGGTGCTTGAGCGTTTTGGTTGGAGGCTTTGCCACACTGTGCTCTGCATGAATTGTATTACGGATGAGAATATCTAGAATGGGACCATCAGAAAATCTCTGCAATTGCTGGCATGCTGTATTAGGTGATGCTAAGTAACATTTTTTCACCAAGTAATGACTTCCTCTACAGCTTGTTCAATAACGTATAAACTGCAACACCTTTGCACAAAGAACAAAGAACGAATGGAAATCACTGTTAAAAAATGAAAAAGACACTGTCTCATGTAGCATGTGCTCACGAGTGACCAGGATTTTAACTTCCAAGCTAAAGATTAGGCTCTCAGAACAACTGGGGTCCACACCCCCCAACCCCCCAACTCACCCCCCGCCCCCCCCACCCCCAGCAGCTCCAATGCTCTCCTTGCTCCACCAGGGGTCCTGGGCAGGAAGGTGCTGGACGATGTGCTCCACATATGGAGATGGGTAAAAGTCTTGGAGAGCCTGAACGCCAGCCCAGAATCCCAGGCCAGTTAGCGGTCACACTGCACAGAAGGCTGCAGACCGATGAGCACAGGCTGCCTGGGATGGACTGGGTTTACAGTCGAGGAAGGATGTGAACAAGCTCCTTGACAGAGCCACCTCCGGAGCTGCCACATTAAAGACCAGCCACAACTTGTTCCATGAGCTTTATCTGCATCTAATAACAGTAATAAAAATATGATTTAAAGTGGCAAACAGGAGAGTTGGCTCTAAACATAAACTATACTTTTGAGCTTTTGTAATGATTTTCTTACACCAAGCTCTGGATCTCTGATCCTGGGTTACATTTTCATTGACAATAATGAGCACATTTTAACTTTCTTGAATAAAATTACATACATTAAAGGCAGAATTCTCATAAAAGCTTGAATATGTCATACACTATTTTATTTTATTTTTTTTTAAAGATTTTATTTATTTATTTGAGAGAGAGAGTGAGAGAGAGCATGAGAGGGAGGAGGGTCAGAGGGAGAAGCAGACTCCCCACTGAGCAGGAAGCCCGATGTGGGACTCGATCCTGGGACTCCAGGATCACGACCTGAGCTGAAGGCAGTTGCTTAACCAACTGAGCCACCCAGGCGCCCTATGTCATACATTATTAATGTTGGTGATTTTCAAGTCAAAATCTCTTAAATACTCCTTTTAAGATAAAGAGATGTTATAACAGATGACTTCAAAATATGCTCTGTCACCTTCCAGCTGGGGTTCTGGAGATTTAAGACAAAATGTCAAACAAATCTGATAGTTCAGAAGTATATTCAAGACGATTCGTTTAGACATTGTACACCCAAGTTTAGGAGGTCCATGACAAAGACATTTTATTTTTGTTACTTATCAGACCTGCAACATAAAGCAGATTTAACCAGAAAGCTTCCTTGTACCTAAAATGCCATTTACAGTAAGACTGAAGGTCATTAATTTGTGGGGATTTCCCCCATTACGGTTAGGGCCTATCATAAGCGTCACCTAAAAATTCCGAAAGGCTTTTATTTTAAATGCTAAGGAGATCTGACAAAATTTGATTAGGGTACAAAGCGTCCAAAGTAATTTTTTATATAAGGTTAGGATATATTTGATGTTTGGTTTCTAATAGATTTTTGTGCTATTATATGTGCATTTAATTTGTGTCTGGTTTTTTTTAGCTATGCCGGAAGATTAGCTTTCACCAGTGCTGAAATTTATGATCAAAATATTTGATATATATAAGGGAAAAACCCCTCAAATATACTAAACTTCCAATGTTTTAAAGGATGACCATTTAAGATCAATGCAGTGGTCCTCTGTTGTTGTTTTCAACTGTTCAGTATCCTTTATCCCTTCTCTTATTCAACAAAACTCCTCTTCTTATGGCTTCAGCAGGGCCATCCCCACCCCACTGGGCCATCCGTAGGGGACCCATGACTCCCACCCACCGCAGTTATGAGGGAGTACTGGTTCTCGTCACCTGGAGTTGCCCACATTTGTAGAAGTCTGTGAAGAATGAAGGGCTGAGCAGGGATGAGGCCCAGAATGAGAGGAAGAGCCCCTAGATCCAACCATACTTCCCAGTGATGTGAGCCAATGGATTTCCTTTTGAAATTTTCTTTTTTTTTTCATCTTGTCTACTTTTGATTTGACTTTCTGTCACTCCAATGAAGAGTGCTGAAAAATACAACTGCCCACCCCCCAACTCTCACTCCTTCCAGCCCACCTCCTTCAATATGCCAAACTGTTGATTCCCCCTTAGCAAAGCTGTATTTGGGTGAGAAAGTCAAAAAGAATACAGTCATAGTTTGGGAGCACCCAGGTTTGAGTACAGGAGTGAGGGTGGGACAGTGAGGATGGGGGCTGGCAACCCCACCAGGTCACAGTTAACTGCCGGGCTGGCGTGCCTGCTTTCTAAACCCAGAGAATCCTGGGTTGAAAATACTTACTGCAAGAGCCATCATGCGAAATCTGTGGCACTGGGTGGCCAAAGACATCAGGCTTAACTCACCCACACCACTGAACCTCAATCAGATGGGGGCTAGCGTATTTGACTTACGATGGTCCCAAACGAATTCACTGTGGCTGGTATCTTAGGCACAGCTTGTCAGAGAAACCCCAAGGGCAGCTCAAGGGAGGGGGGCAGGCTCTTCAGCACAACTTATCTCAGATAAGGCCAAATCTAAGTCAAAGTCAACTCAAGCAAAAATGCCCTCACACTCAGCTGTTTCGGTTAGCATCTGTTTCTTTTGTCACACAGAGGCTCAAACACATCACCAACTGCTGACCAGGGATAAGCTCAGGAGAGGAGAGGCAGCGTGGGGGCAGAGGAGACAGGCTGCACGGGGCTGTGAGCAAGACATGAAGGAGGCCATGGGGCCATGCTGCAGAGGACCAGCGGGAGGGCAGGATGTGGGATGAGGCCAGAGAGCTGGGCCGTGCTGGGGCGAAGACATGTACAGTGGAGGCCGGCTGAACTGTGTTGAGCAAAGCGAAAAGCTTGTCAACTGAACTCTCTTCTGAATGTCCCGCTGGCAGAAAAAATTCCACCTGGCATCATGGCTCACCATTAGGGAGCAGATAGGCTGAAAGAAGGGGAAATACTAAGTTTCTAACCACTTGTGAGACAAAGGACTAAAGGCATCCTTGGCAGCTTTTGTGTCTCTTTGGGCAACAGCTTCATTTGCAAACCAGCCTTACTGTTATTGCCACTGGGTGCCAGAGTCCATCCCCGCTCTCTGTAAGGTCTGACAACAACAGGGGAGAATACGTCCTTCTGACGGACAGGCTGGGCTAGAGACAAAGGAGGCTGGCGTATAAAATTGGCCAGGAAACTTTCTTCCTCCAGTGGTTTGAATCTAGCTTTTAAAAATGGAAAACCAAGGTTTTTCCCAAAAGCTTAGTCAGTCTGCATTTCCATGACCAGACCCCAGGCAATATGACCATGGGAAACATCACGGGCTTGTGGGCAGGACTCAGGGTCAGCAAGTAACTAACTTCCTTTCCCCCACAGTAAAACCCCTGCTCAGCACTAAGATCCTCAAACACTAAAACAATGTCACGTCCCCCCCATGTCCCCCCCATGGTACTCTGCCACCTTGATTTCAGTGCCCGCCTCACCGTGCTGCATTATCTCCCTGAGAAAGATGGTGCTTAGTCCTGTTGTGGCCTCAGGGCCTGACATTCAGGAAGTGTTTGCTCAAGTTAATAAGCTCCACTCCCTATCTCACCACCACGATTCTGTAGGCACTGATCAGTCCTTCCCGACTGAGCTCTCCAATGATACACACCCATGTTGCCGGGAGTGTTAACACGTCACTGAGAGGGGAGTGGGATCACAATTAGCAACGCTCCCAACGTGTAGATGGAAGGGGGCTGCCCTACCGGAGGCAAATCCTCACTGCCTGGGTAGGGGTTGCCAGCTGAGGGAGGGACAAAGTGACTATTGGCCATCCCTCTGCCCAGGTGGTCCCTCTTCCAATGGGCAGCCATCCGAAGAGCCAGCTCAGAGACAGGTGAGCAGTCACACAGGGCTATGCGTCCAGGGCTCTGAACTGGAATCTCTGGGCATCAGAAAGCCTGTTCAGGTGTGAGCAGGCAGGCAAGTAACATGGTCGAACATTTAAGCACACACAAAAAAAATCATTTACAATATAAGATTTTCTATCAAATGTGAAAGTCGAATGGTAACACAGATGCCAATGAAAAGAATTTTTTAAAATTTTCATTATAATTTTTAATTAAAAATATACATATTTAGCACCTCTCAACACGTATCCCCGACCCATTAGCACAGCATTTCTGAATATGCAAAGGGGTGTACAAGACGTGGTGCGGCTCAGCTACAACACACTGCCACATTACTGAACGTGTCAATCCACTGGCAGAGGCTCGGCACACAGGCAACTTTTTAGGACTGTACCTGCTAAGGAAGATGAAATACGAAAATACATGCAAACGAGTAAAGGGACAGGCACACTTGTGGGGGAGAACACAGGTGGCAAGTGGCTGGCAGAGATGACGGAGCCATACTTCAGACTGCATTCCAAGCCTGGCTCTCACACCAACTATTAGCTTTGGACCTTGGTTCAATAGCATCTCTATCCCTTGGTTTCTTCATCTGTAATATGAGGATATCGGTGCCCCTGTGGGCTGTTAGGAGGGTCCAGGAATGGGGGAGCACACGAAGCGCAGTGTCTCAGACACAGCAAAAGACCAAGCGATAGCCGTCATTGTGTTTATTGCTATTATTAAAACATCTAAGGGTTTCCCTTCCTGGTTGAGAACACAGGCAGGGGCAAGTGGAGAAGAGCACAGGTGGTGTTCTCCCAACAGAGGTGGGCACATACGTGTTTTCTTCCTAAATGCTCTGGTGGGGGGGGTGGTCAGGCCCTCAACCTCACTCCTGCTTTCCACGTCAGGAGCAGTGATGTCACAGGGCCACCATGATCAGTCAGAGGGAATGAGCGATCAGTGCAAAATGGGCCTTCGCATAAGGTGAAAAAGGAGCCCCGTTTTCCCAGTAGGGATGAGCAGAAAGGCTCACATGCTGCTCTGGACAGGGCAGATACCGTGACTAAGATGCCAGGCTCTACCTGCCCATGCTCCAAGAAGGGGCCTTTAATGTTCCTGGGCTCCTGGCCTCCAGGCCCCCTTCATGTCTGGCTTCCACGGACAGCATCCCGCCTGCACCTTGAGAGGCCTGGCTCTGCTGTGAATGAGCCTTGCAACATTGGGCAAGTCACTCAATTTGCCTGATTTTCATAGAAAAGCTTGGACCAGGTTATCTCAAGCCTCATTCTGGTATTCCAGGGTTCTACAGATAGCCGAACTCTCAAATGAATTCCACTTTTTAAACTTAACTATACATATTTGGATAAAAGAAAAAAAAAATCCACGGAAGAACCTCAAGGGGTTCAAATGGTCACCACAGCATTTTTCTTACCACCTTAGGTTAAACATTATGGATTTAGCCAGATTAAATTAGTAGCCTAAGAACCACTACTAATTCATGCTCTACTTATAAACACTCCAATTTTCCAAGTCAGACCATCCACTGTGTTGCTCCCTGAAAAAAAAATACAAAGTCAAGCAAGATTTCCTGCAAACAACCATCACACAACGGCCCACTCCAAGGAAACACGATGGCTCCAGCCTTAAAAATGGATGAAGAACTGCCCTCTGGGTGGCTTCCCGGCTGTGAGAACCACTGGAGCAACTGCGGGTATTTGTAGAGTCTGTGGGTTCACAGCAGAGTTGGGGAAGTACGAAGACAAGGCATCAACAGTGTGGAGGGCCTCCTGCAGCCTGCCAATTACACTCCAGCCTAGTGTGGGGATCAGGCAGGGGCCCTGCAGGTGCCCACCTGCCCTCCAGTGCTGAGCGCCCAGTAGGGGCTCAGCGGGAGGAGGCACCACAAAGGAGGTGCCCAGGCAGGCCCTGCAGGGATCTGAGGGGCTCAGCATCAAGCACCACAGCACATGCGGGTAAACAAATACCCTCTCTGCACTCCATGTCTACCCCCAGGGGACAGACACAAAAATGTAACAGCGAGAAGGAACATTTGAGACATATGGAGAGGGTCTAAAAAAGAGAGTGTGCCATATGGGGAAGTGCAGTTAGAAACATGGTAAGAAGATTTTACTTTAATTCTTAGGCATTTTTAGTTCATGTTTCTCTGTTCTAAAACTTAAGGCTCCCACATGAATAACTCTTTAGTCAAGAAAGGGTATTCTCTATGCTCTTTAGAAAACTGAAGCAGAAAATGATAATTTTAACAAGCAGCATACAAGGCATCGGTTTCTGGGAAGTACTTAACCTGTGTTCTCCTCCTTCCTCAGGACACGGGGTGGGGGGGGGGGGCGGGTAGTGGCCAGCCCAAGAGCAACGTGGCTCTCGCACAACCACACGTGACTACACGCCTGCTTCTCCTGGTTTTCTGGGGTACAGACCCCTCCTCATTTCCCCTTGCCTCTCCTGGCTTTTCTCTCGTTAGCATTCTTTTTAACAATCTGTCTCGTCTCTAATTATCCTCCCACTAATCTGTTGTGAGTTGTTTTACATTTTTGGTTCTAAATACTTGGACGCTTATGATATACAAAAACAAATCCAAGTTTATTTTGGGTCGCTGGCACCACAACTGCCGTAGAAGCTTCCATATTATGTGGGCAATACATTTGGCAGGTCACTTCTATTGGGAACGAGAGCTCCCAAGACAGAATCCTAAAGAATTCCAAATTATGAGACGTGTAGGGGATTCATGGTCATAACAATGGTAGATTATACAACAGAGACCAGCAAGGTAAATCTCACATGCTTATTTTAACTCTGAGAACCCAGACGCCCTGTTTTGTTACGGTTGGGGGGTGAAAATTGGCTGGAGGAATCGAATGTTCAAAAATCAAAAGGAGTTACTAGGTGATGGGGAGTAAGGAGTGCACCTGTCATGATGAGCACTGGGTGATGGATGGAAGTGTTGAATCACTATACTGTACACCAGAAACTAACAGATCACTGCATGTTACCTATACTGGGATTAAAAAAAAAAATCAGAAGGCGTAAGTTACCTTAGTCTTTCCACATGTTATGTACAAACTTTTCATGGGGAATGGCTTGGCTTTGTACTTTCTCGAAACAAAGAACTGGTTCCTCAGGGAGACATAGCTTAGGAATCACGTTTAAATGACTCCCAGGAAGATTAACAGCAATTTTCTCACTCTTAAAGCACATTCCAACTAGGAAACAAACTACTTCTATGACGGATGTACCACAAAGAATCAGCTTCTCCTCCTGCATGGCTGATAGAACATCCAGAACTCAGGGACGTGCTGGGACCAGCATGTGCACCTTGCAGAAAGAGCCTGGTATCATCCGGACTAACGGCAGTGCGACAGCTAGTATTAGTAACAGCGAGGAGTCACCTACACATCGTGGTTCCCATTATATACATGTATAAGTACTGAGAAAACAGACGCAGATGATTACAGACCCAGGGATGAGTTCTGGGTGAGGAGATCACAGGTGATTTGTATTTTCTCATATCTTCCAGGCTTTTAAAATTAAGTGTGCTGCGTTAAATGGTAGTTTGATAAAGTACCGGCATCTCAGAGATTACAGGGCTGAGGAATACCTGTTTGCAGAGACCTGGGTCGTCCAGAGAAACCATGAGTGGCCAAGACGGCTGAACTGTATGTGCCCAGTAGTGGCGGTTACAGGCTTGCTGCTGGCCAAACGGCTCCCGAAATAAAAATCAATGTTCAGACAAGGAGACATGTTCCCCTGACATTTGGCTTCTAAATCATTTTAATGAATGGCTCTTGCTCACCTCCACATGAAGGAACTGGGCAGAATTACTAAGTGACTCCCCTGGGGTCAGGGAGAAAATGATGCCCACTGAAGGAGCTGGTTCCCTAGCATTTTAGGGGCCAGAGCAAGAGTGGCAGGAAACCACAATGGCTGTGTGGGTGGGGCCCCGGGGAGGGGTGGATTTCATTGGCAGGCACTGTGTGTGTCCCCCCAACCCTGACCGATCTGAATCCCCAATTCTAGCAGCTGATCAACAATAACAGAGGTTGAAGTCAGGCAGACGTGGTGTGAATTCCAACCCTGTCCCTTACTGCGTGTTCCTGGGCACATCCCTAACTTCCCGGTTTTCACACGGGGATCCAGGATATCAGCACATCCCTCTTTGAGTTACTGTGAAGATGAAAACAGAAATGCATGCAGGCACCTAGCATGCTATCGGGCACAATGAGGTACTCAGAGAGAGATGGTTACTATTGTCCGCTCACTGGCAGCCTGCACACAAAATCCATTTTGGGGTCCTGGTCTGAATTTTTCAGCGGCATTCGCTTTTGGTTTGGCTGTGGGGTGTGGGGGGACACTTTTTGCAGGGAATGTCAGGAGCACGGGGAATGTGGGCTCAGGGAGCCTGCAGGCTCTTCTGCCAGAGCACAGCTGTGGTGACAGAGCTCCAAAGCGGGGACCGGAGGCCTGGGACCAGTCCTCGGGACAACAGAAACACTGAAAGACTATCTGAGGTCCCTAATACACTGTTGAAGAAATGTCAGGTCTCCACTGTGGGCCCTGGATAAAAATATTTACATAGAAGTCCAAAACCAAAAATCACTTAGAAATAGGAAGTACATTATCACAAACATCTGAATTTTGTCTCCTGAAGTTGGCATTCACGCCTAAAGTATCCCACTGAACGTTTTCACAGATGTCTTGCTGTCACCTCAAACTCAAACAGGTCTTGCCCTCATGGCCCTGTTTCTCTTCCTACTTCCCAAATCCTCTGCTGGACATTCATTCAGGCTCAGAACCCCGGAGTCGTCTGTGGCTAATACTTCTTCTAGCTGCTCCATACCCAGTCAACACAGAGTCCTGGGGCTTTCCTGTGAAATCCCCCTCCGCTGCTGAGCTCAGGACTTACAACATCACCCCTGGGAGGCTCTGAGGCCTCATTCCCAGCCTCCTATGGACAGACAGGCCCTTACCAGTCCCTTCCTAAGGACCAGGCTGCCTCCCACATGCCCTGACAGTCATCTCTGTCCACCATATGGAAACTCTTGGGGGTTCCCTTTCTAAATGGTACCTGGTGTTCAGGGCCTGCCATGTGGGGCACCCGGATCCCTCAGGATGCCCCCATGTTCTCCCTCACCCCAGTCCAGCTAGCTCCCTGAACATCCTCCAACACAATTTGGATTCTAGCCTCCAAATCTTGGCTTATGTTCTCCCTTCCTCATCTGAAGCCCCATCTGCTCTCCCAAGGGTCCACTCAGCGTGGGTATTCTTTACTGAATGACTCCATTCAATTCTCAACAATTGCAGGAGACAAGCAGTCATTTATCCCATTTTACAGATAATGCAGTTGAGGTTCACAGAGTTCAACAGTTTGGTAAAGACTGGATCTGAACGTGGCGGTGAGTCTCTCTCCTAACCACTATGCATACGGCTCTGTGAAAGGTAGGACAGAGGCCCACACTGCAGTTTTCAATAAGACAGGCCGAGACAGTGCCACAGCTCAGCTGAGGACTGCTTATTTGTGCCAGTGTCATTTCCCCAGTTATCACAAGCTTCCCAAAGTCAGGGATTGAACCTTCTCCTTTCTTCATATCCCACCGGATGAAACAACTAGCCAGGCTCCCACTTCTGATCCAGACATACCCTATTACACCATGCTGATCTGCACATAATGTTTGCATCTCTGTTTCAAAGGCTTTGGTTACTGTTTTCAAAGGTCACTCAGCAGGGGATGAAGTGGCTCAGAAGGGGTTTCCCAGGGACAAGGCAAGGAAGGGACAGCACAGACTCAGACTCAGCTCCCACAACCCCAGGCTGGGGCATTCGTTACTCACCGTTCATTTTTAACTGACCACCTGCCCTGGCTCAAGCCCTCAGAGCACATCTATAAGCACAGCAAAGATCCACAATCCTGTGGTCTCTAAACGAAAATTCCCTCATAGTCCACACAATCGCAGAGGCGGTGAGCCCAGGAGGTCACTTCTGACCATGACTCTCCTTCTCTCCACTTCAACAAAAAAAGCACACACTGAACTGACTCTGAATAATCTGGGCTGATCCAGCAAGCAGCAGGGATCCCCTCACTTGCAAGCTAGTGACAAGGACAGAACTCTGGATAATTAAAGTTCTCAAGTATTGTGGGAAAGCATCCTGAGGAAGCATCAGTCAGACACGTCTACACCCGGTGTTATTCTTACGTTTTAGGTCCAATGGCAGCAGGTGCTCAGTGATACTCTGATCTCTGAAAGGCTGAAGCCAAATTTAGGGTAAGTAGATGCCTAAACAAAGTTGGGGGTAGGGGGAGCCCAAGTTATATCTCCTCTGCTACAAGCCAACTTTAGAGCCTTGGGGTGGTCCCCAAACCACTCACGTCCATCCATTCATTTTAACGTAAAGTTACAACAGTGGCACAAAAATGTTATTTTCCCTGAGCCATCTGAGAACCGCTCCCCTGTCTACACGATGTTCCAACAAACCTAAAAGCTCAGTGTGTATTTCTACAAATAAGGACATTCTCCTCCACAGCCATAACACAACCATCAGATCAGGAAGTTAACATCAATACATTATTACCTAATTCTCTGAACCCGTTCAAGTTGTGCTAGTACGTTTTTGTCTCTAAAATAAAGGACTGGGTATCAAGAAAATCTCCTCTAATATTCTTTTTTTTTTTTTTTAAAGATTTTATTTATTTGAGAGCGAGAATGAGAGACAGCATGAGAGGAAGGAGGGCCAGAGGGAGAAGCAGACTCCCTGCCGAGCAGGCAGCCCGATGCGGGACTCGATCCCGGGACTCCAGGATCATGACCTGAGCCGAAGGCAGTTGCCTAACCAACTGAGCCACCCAGGCGCCCTCCTCTAATATTCTAACTGCCCATCTCTGCAACAGAATTCTATCAGATGCCCACCTACTAAATCCGGGTATTCAACTTGAATTTGGATTCAAGTTTGAGATGAAATCCCATCTCTGTCCCACACCAGGACTAGTAGTAGTGTGTTCCTGGGGAAGTCACGTAGCCACCCGAAGTCAATCCCAGCATGGCTCTGCCTCTAAGGGCCTTGGGAATTTCACCCATAGGAACCGCTCCCTCCCTGTCTGAAAGCATTAGACCAACAGGGTCCGAGGGCTATTTTACAGTTAGTTAGCATCAGGAAGTCTCCCTCTGCTCCCAGGTCTGGCTTGGAATCAGGGGTGGGAGTCCGGGGGCTAATCACTGGCAGGGTGCTAATTGGCCTTAGGTATGGTCACACTGGGACAAATGCTAAAGAAACAACGGTGGGGGTGGGGGGGTGTGGGGGATCACTTCTGACTCCAGACACCCAGGAAGGCAGTCAGCAAACAGCACGTGTGCCTTGGAACAAACCCTCCCGAGGAGGTTGCTAATAGCTTCTAAATGCAACCGTATCGTTTTGGGCATCCCAAGGCAGCCCATGGACTTCAGTGAACCACCGAGAACAGAGTTAACCTTTGGGGCTTTGCTGGGTCCCAGCTGCTGTCATGAAGTTATAACAAAAACCGTTCTTCAGTAGTCTGAGGGAAAATCTTTGAAAACTACCTCCCTGGAAGCAGCTTCCTCATCTCAAAAGATGTAGCACGGTGCTTTAAAACACCTAACCCGCATGATTTAATAAGCGAGGCTGCAATGTCAAGGCCAGACTGTAGACCAGGAACGCTCCTCATCGCGGAGCAAAGAACTGCATGGTTTGAGCCCTTCAAAACATCAAGTGGGCTCAGCCAGGAGAAAGGGTTCTTAACAATTGCCCCTTGTTATCTGCGGAAAAGTTCTCTTTGACTGTTCATGATCATAAGTTGAATATGAGAGGAGATCCAGCGTATAAATGTTTTGCTCATGTGTAAATAAGAGCTCATACTGTTTTATTCAATTATAAATTATTAAAGGAAAAGAAAGAATGTGAATCCTTTCCTAACAGAGATCTTTTTGTCAAAGGTACTGCTTTCTAGAAGTTACTCTAACAAAGTACTGCATGTGATTAAACTGAATTTTCCACTGACCTCAACAGAGCAACTGAGTATAAGAAAGCAGGAGGGAGCTCCACAGAGTACCAGTTCTCTGCAACAGAGACGTAAACACATTTATAACACTGTGACTTTGCTGGGGAGTCCGGTGCTATTTTATTCCAAACCAGGCACCTGCCAGGGAAATTTTATTCCGGATTGAGGAATCAGGTGGATTTCCATAGCGTAAAAATCACAAATGTGGATGACACCATGAGTAGCTACTGGAAGGGCAACACAATGCCGTGTAGTTTTCAACATAATTTTCACTCCTTCTAATACGCAGAGAGAATTTCTGCTGGCTGCATCATCAACTAAAATCACACTGTAATTGTGACAGCATGTTGGTGACAATACTTTAAAAGCAGGGAGCCACAAACACCTGGCTCCAATCTTTCTAGCCATAGGGACAAGTGGGAGGCAGGACAAGCTGTGGAAGGTTTTCTCACCTTCCTTGTTGACAACGATGCTGTGTCAGGGCTGACTGTGGGGGATTAAGAAGTCACTCCGCTGTGGGGATTTCTTATGGGGAGGGGGCCCTCCCTTCCCTTTGGTACTTCCCTTTGGCAATGGAAAACTCATGATGGAATACCAAGGTCTCTCTTGGTGCAACAAAAGCAAGGCTTCGAGGCAACATGGTAAACAAGAAATAAAAAGATACACAAAAACGGTGGTGGTGGGGGAGCATTTCTCCACAGATACGGATGTTGAAAATACAATTTTATTTGTGTTTTTACAACACGTAATGCTTAGCACAAATGTGTCCAAGCAGATGCACGCCTGAACTGTGACTGAGGCCTGGTGGGGAGCTGTCATCTTCCAAGAGAGGAACACGCATTAACTCAGGCAGCTCTCGAGAGCCAAGGGGAAAAAGTTAAAGAAAAGCAAACTTTGATTCTATTTAAGGGAGAGCTTTCGAGCAATCTGTGTTCTCCAAAAATGGAACTGGCTGACTGTCGAGGTAGAAGTATTCTGGCAGAGCTGGGTGGCCATCTGTCAGGGGCGGGGCAGGGCCCAGCACCAAGCACCGGGAGGGTCTGGTGGAGTGAGGTTCCTCTATGCTGAGAGCCACAGTACCCCCAGCACCCAGCACTGGGAGGGACTGGTGGAGTGAGGTTGCTCTATGCCGAGAGCCACAGTACCCCCAGCACCCAGCACCCAGCACCGGGAGGAGCTAGTGGAGTGAGGTTCCTCTATGCTGAGAGCCACAGTACCCCCAGCACCCAGCACCCAGCACTGGGAGGAGCTAGTGGAGTGAGGTTCCTCTATGTTGAGAGCCACAGTGCCCCCAGCACCCAACACCGGGAGGGGCTGGTGGAGTGAGGTTCCTCTATTCTGAGAGCCACAGTACCCCCAGCATCCAACACCGGGAGGGGCTGGTGGAGTGAGGTTCCTCCATGCTGAGAGCCACAGTACCCCCAGCACCCAGCACCCAGCACCGGGAGGG
>NW_023270305.1:76407042-76517532 GCF_011800145.1 Mirounga leonina | reverse complement strand
GTGGAGTGAGGTTCCTCTATGCTGAGAGCCACAGTACCCCCAGCACCGAGCACCCAGCACCGGGAGGAGCTAGTGGAATGAAGTTCCTCTATGCTCAGAGCCACAGTACCCCCAACACCCAGCACCCAGCACCAGGAGCAGCTGGTGGAGTGAGGCTCCTCTGTGACGAGAGGCCCACAGTTCCCCAGCACACCAAACAGATCACAGCTCGAGAAAAAGTAGACACGGAGTGAGACATCTGGTTAATGGTTTCCATTTGAGGCTTTGTCTTTTCTCCTTCTACCAAGTAAAGGGAAAAAAAAAAAAAAATGACAAGGTATTCCAGGGCATTTCTAGATAGTTCGGAGTGCTTGCTTTGTCTTATTTCCCTTCCAATCATTTCATTCAATTTCCCAATATTAAAAAATGGATAAGAAAGAAAACAAAGCAAGTCAAGGATGTTCAGCAGGTCCCAAAGAAGGTACTTTGGTGGGCGAGAGGCTGAAATTGGAAAAAATAAATAAAATTAAGCTCAGGTATTTATCTGTTCATGCTAACTGCATTTTTGCCAAAGTTAATTAAGAGCTATAGGTAAAGGACAACAATGTATCTTTCAAAGTGACTTGGGAAAAAAAAATTACAGGGGTATCAGGTTAGTGGAAAAAAGAATCAGACTGCTCATGCAAAATGAAATTTCTACATCAGCCTCAGAATCTGTCATAACTGGTGTGATTCATACTCAGGCCTGTGTCTCATTTTTCTTTCCACATCACAGAAATAACCTAAGCCCTAATACAAAAACACTACCCAATAAATGAAGTCTTTAAGTGGATCTGAAGAGAGACTTAGTAAACTCTTCAAGATTGCATGAAATTTAAAATGACTACTTCGCAACACCCACTACATTCGGTGTATAATTTTCTTTCCAGTTTTCCCACTTGCTCCCTTCCCACCCCACATGAAACAAATCCTCCTGTTAAAAATAGAAAGGGAAAAGTCAAGTAAATGTAACACAGGTGATAATTTGACTTATTTCATAGCAAACTCTTAAATGATAACCAGCAGTCTCAGGTATGACCCACATTAGACTCATAAGGAGGCAACACCAACTTTTGCAAATGGCAGCTTGGCTCATCGTTCTTTGGCAAGGCCCTCACAGTTACTTCCCCACATCATCTGAAGCAGTCACTACTCTAAGTACATCGGATATGCACACTAAGACAAGAGCGGACACCATTAACTTTAGGTGATTCAAGGTGGCCTGGGTCACGTCGGGACACAGGGCACGTGGGAAGAAAACCAGATGACGACCCGGCTGGGTTGAGCTCCCAACACTCCGCACCCGAGTGACCGATGCCAGCCTCTGGCACCACACTGGTGCCCGCCCACTGCCACCTGAGCTAACACTGGCCAGGACTGCAGTATGGGCGTCATAAGTCTAGGAGAGGGGGAAAAAAATCCACCCGGTTCAAAGTGCTCTTTGCTCCTTCCCACTGTATGCATGAAGGCCACATGGACAGGGTTGTGTGAGACACAGAAGACCTGATGGGGTGACATGGGCAGAGCGGCTGACATTTCTGGAGGTGGTAATTGCACGTCAGGAACCTCCAGAATATTGATGTCAGGAGACAGAGACACATGCAGGGGTTCCCAACACGCAGAAGTGTCAACTTCCATAAGACTCCAGACTCTAATATCTCCAGGAAAAGACAAACATGGTATTTCTCCACCGGGATCGCTTCATTTTCAGAGATTAAAAAAAAAGACAACTAGAAAGATGTAAACTTTAAAACAGACCTTTTTAAAAACACACACATGAATTAAAAAGATGAACGCTCTCTCCTCAAAAATGCAAGGCTTCCTTGCCTTCCCTCACAGGAAGTAGTTCAGCTCTAATCCGGGTCCTACCGAGTGGGCACACTCACCTAGCGTGTCCTTCAGGTTCTTCACAAGGGAGCCCTTCTTCAGGCTGTTCTTCCTCTCCACGTAGTTGGAGGGCACGTAGCCTGTCCGGTTGGCCGCGTTCCTCACCCGCCACCATGTCTTAGAGTCGTCCAGCAGCCATAGGCGCTCGTTTTTCTTGATGTCCAGCTCCTGGTCCTGCTGGGCAGTGTAGTCCCACTTTGCTATCACAATAACTTCCTCTGTCATCTTTCATGGAGTCCTTCTGCCAGCAAAACATTTGGAGATGCTCATTAGAGAACCAACCAAACACTTCATCCTGCGTATCAACTTGAAAAATTACGCACTGACAGCTTTTATGAAAACTTGGCAACCAGTTTCCTCCTGGGTCTTGAAATAACCTTAAGATGACCTTCTTTCAACAAGCTTCAGTATTTTGTTTAGAAACGGCAACCTAATAAAACAAATCCTCATTTTGTATACTGGGAAATCTGCCTGCTGTGCCAAAACCGAAAACAAACTTTCCAAAAATTCTAAGTAACGATGTCATAATTAAATGTGTTCACTTGATTAAGTAATGGCAGCTCCTTGTAGCTGCTATGTTTACATCCACTGTCTCAAGATATACTGAATTTTATGAACGCATTTAATGTACACACACACCCAAACTGCCCTTATAAATTAAAACTAAAATAAATGTGGTATCCTGGTGGGCTCCTGAAACAGAAAAAGGAAATTAGTGGAAACAATGGTGAAATCTGAGTAAGATCTAGTTAACAGTAACACATACCAATGTTCATCCCTTAGTTTTGACAAATGTACCATGGCTGTGGGAGAGGTTAATACTAGATGGTAAACAGAGGAAAAGGTATATGGGGAATGCTCTGTACTATCTTTGCAATTTTTCTATACATGTAAAATTACTCTTGAGGGGCACCTTGGTGGCTCAGTTGGTTAAGCATCTGCCTTTGGCTCAAGTCATGATCCCAGGGTCCTTGGATTGAGCCCCACATTGGGCTCTCTGCTCAGTGGGGAGCCTGCTTCTCCCTCTGCCTTTGCCCCTCCCCCACTCATGCTCTCTTTCTCTCTCTCTCAAATAAATAAATAAAATCTTTAACAAAATAAAATAAAATTACTCTTGAAACCTGCACAAGGGTGTTTATAGCAGCTTCACTCATAATTGGCAAAATTTGGAAGTGATCAAGATTTCCTTCAGGAGGTGAATGAATAAACTGTGGTATATCCAGGTAATGGAATATTACTCAGTGATAAAAAGAAATGAGTTATCAAGCCATGAAAAGGCATTGCTAAGTAAAGAAGCAACTCTGTAAACGCCACCCACTGTCTCATTCTCACAAAGACCCTCTCCTTGATGAAACTTTAGTCAGGCTCCTCTGAATCCTCTTCCCAGACTAAGCCTCAACATCTATCTCTTCATGTCCCAATTTTACCATGAATCCTGCTAAGCTGGTTGAGCCAGAATCCTCCACTCTTATCCAGGGGATGCCTCATCGCCTGGCCTGCCTTCAGGAAGAATCCTGTCAGGTCAGTTTAGTCAGAATCCCTCCTTTACCCCTGATGTTTCCTCTCAGTAACCATCCATTCATCTATAGCCTACCTTACTCCCTGATAATGAACTATTTTTCCTTCTTGTATTTAGAATTGAGCCCAAATGCAACTCCCTTGTAGTAATGCCTCTCAGTAAAGTCTGCCTTACCCCTCTTTAAAAAGTGTCATGGTGCACCTGGGTGGCTCAGTCGTTAAGCGTCTGCCTTCGGCTCAGGTCATGATCCCAGGTTCCTGGGGTCGAGTCCCGCTGGGGCTCCCTGCTTAGCGGGAAGCCTGCTTTTCCCTCTCCCACTCCCCCTGCTTGTGTTCCCTCTCTTGCTGTGTCTCTCTGTCAAATAAATAAATAAATAAAATCTTTAAAAAATAATAAATAAATAAATAAATAAAATAAAAAGTGTCATGGATATTTTTCTCTTTAACAATGCCAACTCTATGACATTCTGGAAAAAGCAAAGCAACGGAGACAGTAAGAAGATCAGTGGTTGCCAGGGGTGATGGAGGAGGGTGGGACGAACAGGTGGAGCGTAAGATTTTTAAAGCTGTGAAACTGCTCTGTATGATACTTTAATAGTGGATATACATCATTATACATTTGTCGAGACCCATAAAATATGCAACACCAAGAGTGAACCATATATAAGATCATCCCAAAATACAAAGTTTATTAAAACAAGAAATAAATATAGTATATTATACATCTAGTTAAGTCAGTTCTGGAAGTAATATATAGCAAAGGCATAACTGAATGACTAAAATGAATATAGTCATCAACTATGTCAGCAGCTCCCTATTTTTTAGGTACAAGATGGCCCAGTATTTTTTCCAGCAGAAAAATTCAATATTCAGTCCTTCAACTGACTAGGCTTCCTTAAAACTTGGAAGGAAGGGATAATGGAAAGAGTCTTGACTAAAACCCTCCTCCCCTCTGACAGAGACAATTTCTCATTACCTTCTAGGGATGACTTTAGGATGATAGAGGGAACCAGTGTGCACTGACTCCATGGAAGCACGAATACCATTTTTAAATAACATGACACTTTCTACTAGATGCTAAAGAGACTTATAAATAATACATGTTCTCCTGTTTCTTGAATTAACTTCCAAATTTAGAGATAACAAACCTTTCAGGAAGGAGGAAATATTTAATAATCCTTATGCATAATGTATGTGACATCCAAGAGGACAAAGTTTACACAATGCTTATTTCCAAACTGTAGACCATTTTGTTACATACTTTTGGGAAATCTCCAGTCCATACTATGTATCTCTCTCTCTCCTGACCTTTCTGTCAGGGTTAAACTTTTTGAAGTCATAAAGGCAGTTTTTCTTTCTTTTTTTTTTTTAATAATAATGAGATCAGTAATAGGATTGGGGCTCAGAGAATATCCCATTTGAATACCAGGTTAGTTTCTTAATTACACAGTTTTCAAGAGAGTTTTTATTTTATTTTTATTATTTTTTTTAATTCTTATTTATTTGACACAGAAAGAGAGAGAGACAGCGAGAGAGGGAACACAAGCAGGGGGAGTGGGAGAGGGAGAAGCAGGCTCCTGGCTGAGCAGGGAGCCCGATGTGGGGCTTGATCCCAGGACCCTGGGATCATGACCTGAGCCGAAGGCAGACGCTTAACGACTGAGCCACCCAGGCGCCCCAAGAGAGTTTTTAACAAGACCAGCCCATCACATAAGGCCAATCAGAGCAATTTATTACTTTCCTGCGTGATTTAACTGCATGAACAGCAGTTAAGGAAGGAGCTAGCCAGGCAGGGTATGCTTCAGTGTATACTGACATCACTGGGAGCTTAAACACATATGGTGTCTGGGCTCTACCACAGACCAATTAGATCAGAATCTTGAGGACTGAGGTCTGAGCATCAGGTTTTTACAGTTCATCTTTCTGACAGGCCTCAGAAGGGAAAAACCAAGTAAGAGGGAACTGAGTCACAAAATGCCACCGCAGGATGCTTTCCTTGGGTTGTTAGACCTGTGTATGATCACGAGAATTCTGAGTGTGTGATGGGTACCTGACGCAGGTCAACTCGTTTAATCTCCAGAACACCCACCTTTCATGGAGGTGTTATCTTTTAGGAGACTGAGGATCACAGAGATTAGGTGACGTGCTGAATAACAGAATCGGGATCTGAGCCCAGGTCTGTGGACTCCCAAATCTGTGCTCATGTGCCCCCTTCTGGGGTAGGTGGCTGGGTGAGGGTCTAATGCGTGATCTGCATTTTGATGGGCTTATTCCAACCCAGAAAATCTAGGATGAAAATTAAAAGTTCCCTCGCACCTAGAAAATGATAGCAATGGGTGTCAAACCTATTCTAATTGATTTAGGACAACTTCCCGTCAATATAAAAACTTCACGAGGCCAGCCAATCAATAACTGCCTCACTCCAGGGAAGTCAGCCAATCAATAGGTGCTTTGCCCCAGTGCTTCAAAGAGCTAGCCAATCAACAACCATCTCACCCCAATGGAGTCCACCAATCAACAACCGCCTCACCCCAATGGTAATAGCGTCCACCAATCAATAAACACCTTACTCCAGTGTTTCTGAATGTTAGCCAATCAACAGCAGTCCCAATGGAAAGGAGACGAGAAGGGAGTAAAAGCGGGGGCGATTGAAAGAGGTGATGCTGAACCAGGTGTACGGCAGGAAACCGGGATGTGGGGAAAAGGGAAAGGAGGCTGATTTCAGTCTTAGAAGATGGGAAGGATTGGGGAGGGGGGGCGGCAGTGGAGGCAGAGGGGGGCTCTCCAGGCCAGAAAGGTGTGAGCAAGAACCGGAGGGTAGAACACATTACTAAGCAAAAGAATTAAGAACAAATGACTCCAGAAAGTCATTTAAAATAAAAAGTAAACAGAAAATGTATCTCTGGATTTTTTTTTTTAAGTTTTTAATTCCAGTTAACAGACACTGTAATATTAGTTTCAGGTGTATGATACAGTGATTCGACACTTCCATACAACACCCAGTGCTCATGACAACTGCACTCCTTAATCCCCATCACCTATCTCCCCCATCTTCCCACCCACTTCCCCTCTGGGAACCATCAGTTTGTTCTCTGTTAAGAGTCTGTTTCTTGGTTTGCCTCTCTCTCTCTTTATTCCCCTTTGCTTGTTTTGTGAAATCATTTGGTATTTGTCTTTCTCTGACTTATTTCACTTAGCATTATACGCTCTAGATCCAGCCATGTTATTGCAAATGGCAAGAGTTCACTCTTTATGGCTGAGTAATATTCCATTGTATGTATATACCACATCTTCCTTACCCATTCATCAGTCGAGGGGACACTTGGGCTGCTGCCATAAGTTGGCTATTGTAAATAATGTAATAACCTAGGGGTGCATGTACCCCTCTGTATTAGTGTTTCTGTATTCTTTGGCTCAACACCCAGTAGTGATTGCTGAATCATATGGTAGTTCTAGTTTTAACTTTTTGAAGAACATCCATACTGTTTTCCACAGTGGCTGCACCGGCTTACATTCCCACCAACAGTGCAAGAGAGCTCCTTTGGATATCCTCTGGTTTTGTTTTTGTTTTCGTTTCTTTTTTTTTAAGCCATTTCAATGTGAAGTTCAGTACCCTTCCCCCACCCCGCATATCACCCTGTATCCCAGCAGAGGTTTCATCTTTCTTTTCTTTGCCAACACAGGTTGGAAAAGCCACCTGGAGGCCCATCTGGAGGGAACTCCAGGTTGGCCAAGAGTTCAAATTCCACCCCTTTGGCTCAGGGGCCCAAGAGGAGGCCATGTTAGTTTCAGTGAAGAGTCAGTTGCCTCAGCATGTAGGATATATTGGAATAGAAAGAGATGCAGCTGAATCAAGATTATTCCATAATAAAATTAGATTTAATTTTCTAATAGCAAAAAGCCTTAACAGAAGAAAGTCTGAAAAAGTACACTCTAACTGCTGAATATTAAGTGAGACAGTATTCTGATTTAGTCTAAGAATCACAGAGGTCAGATCCCAAGAATTATGCACATTTATCACTCCAGCTTAGGCAGTTCAAGAATCTCATTTTTACCTTTGTTAACTACAGCTAATTAAGTCATCATGTAGGTCTAACCAAGAGAAAGAAGAGCCACATATTTGATATTATACAGACAGATCCTATCTTAGATGTCCTGTGGCCACTCTAGAATAGAGCTTAGCAAGAACCTCATGTCATACTGGATAAAAGAAATCCTCAAGGAACCTAGCAAACAAAGCTGCTTTTTCAAGATTTAGGTGGGAGAAGATTAAAAAAAAAAAAAAGGTCTAGAATAGCTATAAAAACTTTATTGGCTCAAAAGTTTTCCCTAATTGCTAAAATAACATCGATCCTATTCTAGGACCCTATTTTCTTTCTAAAAACAATCCTGTTAACTGCATCTTGCTGGGTTATGGTGGGGTTACATACTACTCATAACAGCCCGGTTCCTCCAACACCCCAAAATGATCATAGGTGTTTCCAGAGAGGTCTCCGGGACCAACCTGAGCCACTCGGTCCTAATGACAAAGAGAAGACATGAATCAAGGGGCTGGGATTCTAAGTTTAGCTAAACCACGTTTAGGTCCACCGAAGAGTTCAGCTTATTCTGTAAAATGGGAATAACAGTACTTGCCCGGCCTCACAAGAATAGTCTTAATGCTCAGGAGAAGCAGGATAATGTAGTGTTTAAGAGGGTGAGGTCTGGTGTCATACAGACATGGGTTGGAGTCCCGCTCTGCCATGTTAGCCCAGCTGCCTTTCGTACAACATGGGATAATAAGAGCACCTCACTTGGGAGCTTGTGAAAAAAGCCCTAAGCACACTGTCCAGCACAGAAAAGACTCAAGAACAGGAGGGGCGCCTGGGTGGCTAAGTTGTTGGGTGTCCACCTTCGGCTCAGGTCATGATCTCAGGGTCCTGGGATCGAGCCCTGCATCAGGCTCCCTGCTCAGCAGGAAGCCTGCTTCCCCTTCTCCCACTCCCTCTGCTTCTGTTCCCTCTCTCGCTGTCTCTCTGTCAAATAAATAAATAAAATCTTAAAAAAAAAAAGAATAGGAGCCACAGGGTACAGAAGATATATTTATATACAATAGAATATTTCTCAGCCATAAAAAAGAATGAGATCTTGCCATCTGCGACAACATGGATGGGCCTAGAGGGTATTATGCTAAGTGAAATAAGGCAGGGAAAAAGAAAACCATATGATTTCATGCGTATGTGGAATCTATAAAATCTAGAAAACAAAACAAACAAACAAACAAACACAGACTCTTGAATACAACTGGTGGTTGCCAGAAGGGAAGCCAGTAGGAGAAGGGACAAAATTGATCAAAGAGATTAAGTGGTACAGACTTTCAGTTATAAAATAAACAAGTCACGGATAAGTACAGCATAGGAATATAGTCGATAATATTCTAATACTGTTTTATAGTGAGAGATGGTGACTACACGTATCGTGGTGAGCACTGAGTCATGTACAGAATTGTCGAATCACTATGTTGGACCCCAGAAACTAACATAACATTGTATGTCAGTTATGCCGCAAAAAAAAAAAAGAAAAAAGAATGAGAATTACAGTCATAATTAAAACCCTCTGTACACTGCAGCATACTTTACAAAGGTAAGGTGGGGCTATGTTCTAGTGCCTCCTTCCTTCAGTCAGTCGGGATTCCCTGAGCACTTCCTATGCAGCATTCTTCCAAGGCGGACCCGGGTGTCTGCTCTCTTGTGAGTCAAGCCTGAGGCACAAGGAGCACCTCCACAGAGACACGACCCCTGACCTCCCCATCTAAGGCAATATCACTGTTGGGGCCTCTCCTGTCCCGAGGTCATTTAGTGGACAGTTTACTGCTTTACTTCCTGACCAGTGCCACCTGAGATGGCCTGTCTGCCTATTTACTGTCTGGGAGGTCCCACGGTGTGACAGCGGCTGTTTGGGCTTTAGCCGTCTGCTGTGATGGGACGCTCAAGCATAGGAGAGACTGATAATTCAAGGGTAATATACATCTGCCTCCTGGGACATGGCTCAGGCAACCGAGTGTCCGCCTCTTGGTTTCGGCTCAGGTCATGATCTCAGACCCTCAGCACAGAGTGTGCTTGAGATTCTCTCTCTCCTTCTCCCGCTGCCCCTCCCCCCTACACTCTCTCTCTCTAAATAAAAATAAATCTTAAAAAAAAGAAATTAAAGAAATACACACACACACACACACACACAATCTGCCTCATTTACCCTTCTACCAACAAACCAATTTAGCCCACTGCAGAAAAGACCAGAGTCACAGAGCTTTAAAAGACTGCCAATCCCACTTTGCAATATAAACCTTACATGGACAGAATAGAATTTCTTGAACTTAAGTCAAAACACATAGGTAGATAAGTAGACAGAGCAAAACGGTGTAGCTTTTTACCCCTAGAAAATTAACTTGGAATTTCAGAAAAATATGTATGTTCACACGTGAAATATAGACCTATCAAAATATATGTCTATGGGCAAACAAATGTAGACAGTAATCATGTAGGAAAAGAAATTAAGACTACGTGAAAAAAATTATTGCCCTCCCTACCTTGATTTTTAACATACAGTCTGAATTAGTCAAATAATATAATCTAGTTCACTATGGGTCTAAAGGATTTTTTTTTCCTTTTTAATATTTCATGTCTTCAATGCAGTCAACCAATTATTATGGAAATTCACTCAAATACAGGCTTTTAGCAGATGAGGTAAGAAAGAATGAGAGCACCCCCAAAGGTATCGTGAACCTAGTATCTACAAACCTGCGAATGTGTTAGATTACATAGCAGAGGATAATTAAGGGTGCTCATCAGCTCATTTTGAGAAGGGCAGATTATTCTGGATGGCCTCGGTGGGCCCAAGGCAATCACTAAAGTCCTTATCAGCAGGAGGCGGAAGTCCGAAAGTTGGAGACGCTGCACTGCTTCATTTGAAGACACAGGAAGGCACTGTGAGCCAAGGTAAGAAGGCAGCTCTAGACGCTGGAAAAGGCAAGGAGCAGATTCTCCCTCAAAGCCTCCAGAAGGAACACAGCCTGGCCAAAACCCTGATTTGAGCCCTGTGAGCCCAGGGACTGGATTTCTGACCTCCAGAAACGTGAAGAGGATAAGCCTAGGCTGCACTAAGCCACCGAGTGTGTGGCGAGACTCGCCACAGAAGCCAACAGCAAACCCACGCAGTGAGTAATTATGCTAAGGTTGGTCCAAAAAGGGAACACCTTCTACGTCTTCCCTCCTGAATTACAATGTCTTTGTCCCTTGGTGTCTATCTTTAAAAATAGTACATTTGCATTAAGGAGATCTACTCAAAGAAAGAGTCCCAGAAGCAACTGAGATACCTTATAACTTCCTTATTAAAGTTTCAAGTTGTGTTGTAGATAAAAGACTCGCCAGATGCCAACTAATTTGACAGGAGTTGGCAGGAACCTGTGGTATCCTGTGGGGGAACAGAAAGTCCAGTTGGTGGCTTTTTACAAGCAGGATCACTAATTACAGCTAATACACTTCCATTTTAAGTAGGACACAATATGGAATCCAGTGGCTGTTCCAACTCTCAGTAAGTTAATTAAGCCATGACAAGAGTCAAGGTCCTTCTACTTCCCTAACGCACACAAATACACTACATGTAAAAGAGAAAATAAGTAATAGCGTGAGGCTCACTGCACCTTTATTCCACAGAGGGGGAGAAGTGCCAATACAAGCTGCCAACGGAGTGGTGGAGGGGTGCACGGTCGTACGTGAGCAACGCCATCCACCTTGTCCCCGCACGACACTGCTGTGTATGCACTAGCTCATCAAATGTTTACAGCAACCTTCTGAAAAAGAAGTTATCTACAGGTATATTCAATGAATGATCATCCCAGGGCATAATTAAATAACCTATCCAAATCCACAAGGCTGTGAAGGGCCTGGGCGGGGATTTGAAGCCTAAGCTTTATATCCATTATCCTCCACGGCCTGGGAGTGTTTGCTGGCAGCAGAATTTTGCAGCATGGCTAAAGAAAGAAATGCCAAGGGCACGGTAGATACTGATACATAAGAACCAAATTTCAATTTCTTTTTGATAAATTGGTAAGTGAAAATCCTAAGGGAGAAAGAGACAGGAGCTCCCAGTCTTCCACGTGCGATCCGGGAAGGCCCTGTTGGCTTTTTAATATCCCACTGGAGGAGGGGTAAAGGCAGACTAAACCAGATATAAGGGAAGTTTCCCGGTTCCCAAACACGAAGTTGAAGAGCTCAGTTCCTCCCCTGGTGCAGGAGCAGGTCCATTGGTACTACGGTCACCCTGAGCAGATGGCCACCTCCCTGCAGCTGCTCCTGCTAAGCATGGCGGAACGGGACAGGGCTGAGGCTTCCAATGCACTAAGAGCCAGGTGGGTTATTTTGGATAAGGTCTTTTTTATCATTTGTTGCTAATTTTACTGGATCATAGAGCCTGTGGCCTGTAAAGTCTCTGAATTTACAAAGGTTTCCTTTGTGATTATTCCTCTCCAGCTGGAGAAGGCCAGGGTTTGAAATGCAGTCTTAGCACCAACCAGGCAGGTGACGTTGGAGGAAGTTGCCTAACTTCTCTGACCTCCATGGCTGTGTTTGTCGACGGGGTTGGGGCTTCTGTGAGGACGAAATGACACAATCCACAGGAAGTACCCTCTACCTGGTCCATGCTGGATACATGGTAGACATTCTTGCTCCCCCTACATCATGTGATGCCAAATCACAAGACTTGCTAGACTTCAGTGTAGCCTTTACAGGGATTCAAAAATACATTACCCTAGATTATGATAGTGTCATTTAAAAAGAGTGAGAGAATTTAAAATAACAGTAAGACCCAATGCTCTAGGGTAGTGTCATAAAATTGAGATGCCATAGCGCCATCAATCCTATTTTGGAGTTTTACCAAGAGGTCCCAATGGGTCTTGGGTACACCCCGGCTCCCAAGGTGGCTAATACGAATGATAAGAGCTTGCATTCAGCCTAGAGAGAATTTTTATGTGTCCACAGTACTTATAACAATACATTTTATAGAAAGTTGGTGTAGCCAAGTTATTTCCAAAACATAATTATTTTTTTAAAGATTTTATTTGAGAGAGAGAAAGACAGCGAGCGCATGAGAAGGGGGAGGGGCAGAGGGAGAAGCAGACTCCCCGCTGAGCTGGACGTGGGGCTTGATCCCGAGACTCTGGGATCATGACCTGAGCCAAAGGCAGACACCCAACCAACCGAGCCACCCAGGCGCCCCTCAAAACATAAATTTAAAGTATTTGTTGAGGTTTATTCCAGAGCACCAGCCAGTGAAACAATACCCAAGACAGGGGGTCACTGGCTTTTTCTTCTCCTCCTCTTCTGCTGCTCCCCCCTGGTGCTCCTGGCCCCTTTCCCAGCCCCGGAGCTCTGCAAGCAAGCTCCCTTCCCACTGCGGGCCCCAGGGCTCCTGCTCCCGGGCTGCTATTCCTGGGGCTGTAGGCTCTGCGGCACACCAGCATTTCTCCCTGCCCACAGGGGTTGTCCTCATGACCCAGAGCAGCACTGACCACTTTTTAAAGACTGATTACAGTAAGTATTAGCAGAAGCTCAAGCACACAATCTGCCACATGACTTCTTTTTAAAAATTGTGGTAAAATACACAACATAAAATTTACCATTTTAACTAATTTTAAGGGTACAGCTCAGTGGCATTAAGTACATTTACACTGTTGCACAACCTCCATCTCCAGAACTTTCTCGTCTTCTAAAATTGAAACCAGACACCCATTATACACTAGTTTCCCCACCCGCCCCAAGCAACCACCATTCTACTTTCTGTCTCTATGGATATGACTACTCGTGTAAGTAGAATCATACAATGTTTGTCCCTTTTGTGCCTGGCTTACTTCACTCAGCATAAAGTCCTCAAGGTTCATCTACGTTGTAGCAAGTGTCAGAATTTCCTTCCTTTTGAAGTCTGAAAAATATTCCATTGTATGTATCAACCACTTCCACCTCTTGATTATTATGAATCACACTGCTGTGAACGTGAATGGGCAAATATTTCTCCAAGAAATTAATTAATTAATTCTTTGGGGTATGTACCCCAAAGTGGATTGGATCATATGGTAATTCTATTTTAGTTTTTTTGAGGGGCCTCCATCCTCTTTTCCATAAAGCCAGCACCATTTTCCATCCCCACCAGCAGTGCACAAAGGTCCCAATTTCTCCACATCCTCACCGATGTGTGTTATTTTGTTTTGTTGACAGAAGCCATCCTAGAGAGGTACACATAATTTCTTAAGTGAACCTTCTTTTACTGGATCCTGAAGAGGATTTGTTAGTGGATGGCAATTCTCCAGAAAAGGAAAGTTTTATACTTTATAATTCATCTCGGGTTTTCTGCTGTACCCCCTCCCCATCCTTTTTTTTTTAAGTGAACAGTATTAATTTTTTTTTTAAAGATTTTATTTATTCATTTGACAGAGAGAGAGAGAGCGCACACAGCAGGGGGAACAGCAGAGGAGAGGGAGAAGCAGGCTTCCCGTGGAGCAGGGAGCCCGATGTGGGGCTCGATCCCAGGACCCTGGGATCATGACCTGAGCCGAAGGCAGATGTTTAACGACTGAGCCACCCAGGCGCCCCTAAGTGAACACTATTAATTTATCCTTACTACCAGGATCAGACACTCCCCAAATTGAACCATATTAAGAAAAATACCTTAAAATGTGAGTTGGCAGGAGTTCATCACCAAGCAGCTAATTTTACTATGTGAAATGCGTGGATACAACCAGAATTCCAAAGACCAGACTAAAAGTCAATACAACTCATTAGTGCCTCGGAAATTTTCCAGAAGAAATAGAATTGGGAGTTCTGTTGCTTTAGTAGAATCTGGGAAGTGCTATTTTTTACACTATTTTTAGACATAATTTACCACTCAGGCCCTGAGAGTATCCATTTTGCTAACCTTTGCTAACTGTTCTCGGTTTCTGCATGAGCCTCTTAGACATTCATCACGCTGAGAAGCAGGTTATGAACGTTAAGGCCTGAGTACCATCATTTTGGAGACTCACGGTCAATGTAATAAGCCAATTTCATTATACAGAATTAAGTGTAAAACACATGGAATTCCAAACACCTGCACTGGACTTGGATCCAACAAACACCGCCTTGCACTGACCTGGAAGACATCACAGTAACGGGGTCATGAGACAAAGGAGAGCAATGGAAAAATACCCCCCCCAAAAAAGCAGACTCATAGAGGCAGAGCAGGGAAGTGGTTGCCAGTGGATGGGAAAGCGGTAGAAATGGAGAGAGGTTGGAAAAAAGGATGAAAGCTTTTTAACTGTAAGATGAATAAGGTCTGACATATCCTGTAAAACACAGTGACTACAGTTGATAACAGTGTATTGGATAACTGAAATTTGCTAAAAGAGAACTTAAATGTTCTCACCAAAACAAGAAATAAATACATGATGTGATGGATTTTTTTAATTAACATCTAGGTGGGGAGAAGCCTTTCATAATTTTATTTGCCAATTATACATCAATAAAGCTGGTAACGAAAAAAAGAAAAATACTCATCTAAGAAAATGGACATTGATGGCTTTGGCAAAATCTGACCCTCCGTTACCACGCCAAAGGAGTGTGAAGTATTTTCAGACAACACATACCCACTGCTCCCAAAGTAGACACATAGTCATCGATCACCATTTTTAGGGGTTTATTAGGCCTTGCTATTTTTTCCCCACAAAAGTAACTGTTATAACTTCAATATCTATTTCATAAACATATCAAAATGTAAATGTCATGAGCTTCCTTGGTTTCCTAATGAATTCAGCTACGTTAATCAATACCTGACCTTCTTTCTGACCACCTTATTATTCACAATCCTCTGCCTAATTCTGAAACACACGAGTGAAACAAGCAGCACAGGGATTTTAAAAACACTATAATATCAAGGTCTCAACATTCAAATATAATTAAGCTGCCAAAATCATTTTAGTTCTTCAGATATGCAAGGTTTATGCCCACAGTCCCAAGTATTCTATGTTTTCAATCTTCCTATTTAATGGGGGAAGAAAAATTACAGAAAGCCCTTCCATACCTAGGCCAGGGGATGGGGAGCTTCACTCATCATGCTGAGGACAGAGCCTGGCCCAGGTCAGGTACCCAGTACATGGGGAGGGATCCTGGCTACTCTGGCTTTTTACTCACTACACATATACAACTACAAATGCTTTTGTAAAGATACTGACATTTATTCCAAATGTGCAACTCTTTTAAGGATGCCTTGGGGCACCTGGGTGGCTCAGTTGGTTAAGAGTCTGCCTTCGGCTCAGGTCATGATCTTGGGGTCCTGGGATCGAGCCCCGCATCGGGCTCTCTGCTCAGTGGGGAGTCTGCTTCTCCCTCTGCCTCTGCCCCTCCCCGCTGCACCTTCTCTCTCTCTCTCACTTGCGTGCGCTAATACATAAAATCTTGAAAAAAAAAAAAAGGATGTCTTTCCTAACATTTAAGAAAACAGAAGGAGGAAATAAGAATTTCTAACATCCATGCCTGATTTTTTGAAATAAATTTTATTTTTTAGAATGGTTTCAGTTTTCCCTACTATTAACAGACTACGTTAGAATGGTACATTGGGACAATTAATAAACCAACATTAATACATTATTAACCAGAGTCCATATTTCATTTGGATGCCCTTAGCTTTTACCTAATATTCTTTTTTAAAATCCACAATCCTGCCCAGAAGACCACATTACAATCAGTCCTCATGTCTCCTCAGGCTCCTCTTGGCTGTGACAGTTTCTCAGACTTGGCTCGTCTTGATGACCTGTCCAAGTTCTGAGGGATACTTGTCTTCTGTAGAATGTTCCTCGGCTGGGATGTGTCTGGTGTGTTTCTCCTCATGGGAGCGGTGTTAGTGGTTTGGGGAGGAAAAGCACAGAGGCAAAGTGCCGTTTCCATCACATGGGATCAAGGGGAGATACTACCCACATGACTCATCACTGGTGATGTTGACCTGGCTGCGGTGTGTCTGTCAGGTCTTCCCACTTCTGAGTCATTCTGTCTCTTCTCCACATTGGGCTGTTGGGAAGGACACCTCTAAGCAAAGTCCACCCTTGGGTGGGGCTTCCGCTCCATCTCCCCTCAAAGAGGTGGTGTATTCCACACAGGAGACTGGTCTCTCTTCCCCTGGTTTAAAATCCATTCATTTATTTTTATCCGTGTAGACTCATATAGATATTTTATGCTTTGGGCACAATCCTGAATTGCTTATTTACTTAGTGGCTCAAATTGTTCTAACTAACTTTGGCTGCTGGGAACTCTTTCAGTTGGCTCCTGTGTTCCTTTGATATTCCACCATCATTGTGAGTTTGTGAATGTGTGTGTGTGTGTGTTTTGAGTACATCCTTATGTTCCGGCATCACGAGATACTCCAGGCTCCTCCTGTACATCTCCTGCCCCAGTCCCAGAATCAGTATGTCTGACTTTATAGTAACCAGCAGTACCTACATCCCACTTCGTGCGCATTTTACTGACTCTAGCCCAGCTCGTGGGTCACAGAACTGTTGAAGAAAGTAAAGAAGCCATTCTGTGGGACTGCTGCTGTCTAGTTTTGACTAGCCTTCCCTCCTGCTAAGCAGTGAGGTTAACAATGCCTCTCCCTGATTCCTAACGTACCTGTCACTGTGTCTGCCCTGCTGACTATCCCCATCCCCTTCTCCCACCGCCTACTTCCCCTACAGCCTTGGCTGGGTCCCATCCCCCATCCTCACTAAGCAGGCCTCCCTGATCCCAGCTACAGTCTGCCGTACGTACTTCATGCTACCGCAAGTGTAATTATTTTTACCCTTGACTTAGGTGAGCCAAAACTTGGTAACAGATGTCAAGAGCACCTCAAGAGATCCCAGTTGCTATAAATCAGGGCTCTTGACAGGTCCCAAGGGGGCATTTAGAAAACTCTGGCTGCACCTACCCTACCCCTGCCCCACGGCAGCTGAAGGTGCTACAGAGGTGCTCACAACCTGCTGACCAGCCCCACTTCATACTTCTGATCACTGGCCCAAGCAAGCCCTGGGTGCTGCCCAGCAGCTCGCTCCAGGTCCTATGTGAATTCCCTCCCTTGGTCTGTAAGGGGTCTGTTTCAGATCTTCCTTCTCCCTCCACAAACATCCGCCGCCCCTTCTGCAGTCTCAGGTGATGAATGACCTTGCCTCATACTTCATTGAGAGAAACAGAAGCAGTCAGAAGGAAATGCCCACCTGTGCCTGTGAACGCACCACTTGTCCCTTTTGCTCTTGGGGGAAGCATCTGGGCAGCTTCCAGAGGCCCGTCCTCCTCTGTGCACTGGACGCCACCCCTCTGCCCCTGGAGGAACCTGCACCTCTAGTCAGTAGTCCCCCCTCCACTGTGTCATGAGTACTCTCCTCCCTTCTGGATCATCTTACCTGCACGCTGACAGCTGACACTGTCCATCAGCCCTTTCTTGAGCACATCCCTGACTGCCCCCTCTCAGTCTCCCTGCTGGCTCCTACTTTGTTTCGGACACAGAGATGCAGCAGTAGCCAGGCTGTTTGGGTGCTCCTACTCCATCTGCTTGCCTCCTGGATGATTCCGTCCATCCTCCTGGCTCTGAGCGCCATCTTGATGCAGGTCGCTTCCAAAAGTAAGTCTTCACCCCTGCTCTTGCCCCTCAATGCCAGACTCTTCCACCCAAGTGCCTACATCCACCTGAGTGTCTAATGTGGTCCTCAAACTGCACACGCCCGAAGACAACTCTTCATTCTCCCCACCAGAAACAAAAAAAAACGAATCAAGTCAACAACAACAAAACCCTCCTGTGTCTCCCACAGTGTTCCCTTCTGAGTAAATGACATAAAAGACAACCATTCATCCAGTTGCTCATCAAGCCAAAGCTCTTAGAGCCATCCTACAGCCTCTTCTCATGCACGACCCACCCCACTCAGCTGACCCCTGCAGGCTCACCTTTGAAAAATGCCTCCAATCCAACCACTCCTCACCCCCTCTACTGCCCTGCTCCAAGCCAGCAGACTCTCTTGCCTGTGCCTTTCTCCTAACTGGTCTCTCTGGGCCCACCCCTCCCTGCAACACCACTGTTGCCCTAACGACAGTGATTTGTGTCACTCCTTTGTCCAAACCTTACTGCAGCTTCCCATCACGTCATAACAGAATCCAGAGCCTTTACAAAGGCCTCAAACAACTTGATCTTGGGCCCTTTTCCTCCATGCTCGTATCCTCCTGCCCCTCACACTTTGCTGTTCCTCAGAACCACCAGGCGAGCTCTTGCCCGCAATGCCGTTACCCAGATATCTGCAGCCTCTCTGTCCAAACGTGCCCTCCCTCGCCCTGCTCTCCCTCTCCCCTATCCCATCCCTGATTCAATCCAACTCTCTGCCAAGCCCTGCCTGCCCCACCTTATCTAACACAGCTGCTGCATTCCCTCCATCCCCTCACCTGTTTTCTTATTTCCCTGGCACTTCCCAGGAGTACTTCATGCATGTCTTTATTGATTAATTGTCTATTTTCTCCCATTGAATATATAATTTGTTGAGGACAAGGACTTTGTGTCCTTGTAAACAGAGCGCTTAGGCAGGCCTGAGCCAATGTGTGTCCCCAGCAAGCGTCTGAAGGAGTGAGTGGATGAACGGCCCATGGATGCTCTTTATCAGTAGCTGTGGATGGCCTCCACCAGAAGAATCCCCTCGTGGGTATGAGATACTGAAAGGCTGCTGTGTCCTATACTGAAGTCCCGGTTTGCAGTTTGAGTCACATTTAAGATGCTTCATCTGAGACATTCTCACTCCTTGAGATAGCCATTGTTATTCTACATAATAAGGGCTCTTGACTCATGATGGAAGCCATAGAAGAATTCCAATTAAAATTTTAAATGTTATACTATTCAGCTATTTTGAGTAAAAGGATAAAAGTACATGGAATAGACATAAATATTCATGAAATGCAGATCAATAACGAAGAGTGAATCTTCCAACTCTTTCTAGCAACTGATTAGCGCAGCAAAAGATAATGAAAGATGCCAGTTTAGGGGCGCCTGGGTGGCTCAGTCATTAAGTGTCTGCCTTCGGCTCGGGTCATGATCCCAGGCTCCTGGGATGGAGCCCCACCTCAGGCTCCCTGCTTGGCGGGAAGCCTGCTTCTCCCTCTCCCACTCCCCCTGCTTGTGTTCCCTCTCTCAATGTCTCTCTCTCTGTCAAATAAATAAATAAAATCTTTAAAAAAAAAAAGAAAGATGCCAGTTTAGGCAAGCCCACAACACGTCTGAAAACGCACAGTCCGAGACCAGAGGACACACCTGGCGAAGATATACTCTAAGTACTGTTGATAAAATTCCAGCACTGGAAAGCTTTGTATTTATCCTTTTGACCCCCAATTTTGAAACACGCAGTTGAACACTGAAACACCACCAAGTGGATGTAGTCCTTTCAGCAGAGCTATAAGAATATAAGATTCCGTTTTACGTGAAAGCATTAAAGTTTGTAACTAGTGGTATCCTTTGCTGGCATAATAAAAGACTCTATTCTCGTTAAAAGAATGTCTGGATTCTCAAGTAGGAATTCTCGATTTCCACAGATTAAAATCTGATGAAATAACCTTGAAAAGAAACCGTTGTAAGCACCGTACATAATGACAAAGGGCTGGCATTTAGAAGACATAAAATCCCTTCAATTCCAGAAGAAAAAGACCAACAGCTCAATTGAAAAGCAGGCCAAGGACACGGTCCTGGCACAGAAGGGCAGCCTTCGGCTCGGTGCAAAATAGACAAATAGAGCCACAGCTCTAAATAAATGGTGACTACACACCCCAAAAGCTCTGCCCTGTTCACGATTTGAGAGCATAGTAAGTACGACGCCTTTTGGCTCCAGATGGATAAAAATGAGACAGATTGATTGAGACAGGTGTTAGGAAGGCTGGAGAAACGAAAACGGAATGACCGCTATGAAAGACGACTTGGGACTCTTCCAGGAAGCTCGACATGGCCTGCTGTACACATCCTCCCTCCGAGTCACAGGTGAGAGAGAAACCGGCATGTGTGCATCAGGGGACCTGCCCAGCAAGGCTCACAGCAGCGCCACTGTGACAGCGAAGAGAGACAAAGAACCCGAGCAAGGGGGGGAAGGGGGTATGCGGTCACACAACGCCGTTCTGCACAGCAGTGACACGGAAGCAAGCCTCTCCAACCCACTTGGAGGACTCCCAGACACCATACTGAGTAGGGAAAAAAAAAAAAAATCAAAGGACATCCTACATGGTACCATTTTTGGAAAGGCCTGCGACCAGCCAACTGAACAATACTGTTCAGGCTTACATATGGATGTAGTGAAATGAGCTTTAAAAAGCAAGGGAATAGGGACGCCTGGCGGGCGCAACTGGCAGAGCATGCAACTCTTGATCTTGGGGTCATGAATTCGAGTCCCACATTTGGCACAGAGGTTACTTAAAAAAAAAAGAATAAAAAAGCAAGAGAACAAGAGAATGGGCAGTTGGGTAAATAAATGAGGGAGAAAAGACAAATGTCCCCAGAAAAATTCCAAATAAATTATGTAGCTTCTCTCTGTCAAGGAGGGGTAGCTTAACTCCACTCACTTAAGTGTGGGCTGCACTCAGACCTCCTTCCAAGGAGGACAGCACGAGAAGGGCATAAGGAGGAACTCTGGAGCCAGCTGGTCAAGGCCAAGGTCACGTTGGTAAGGCAGATGGACAATACATACCCTGGATATTAGGTGATGAAAAACAGTGCTTTGCGCCTATGGTCTCCAAAAAATGAGGATCAGCTAAATCCCAACTGAGGGACACCTGACAAGTGCTCAAAACTGTCCAGGTCACCAAAAACAGGAAAGTCTGAGGAACTGTCACAGTCTTAGGACACATGACAACTAAATGTAATGTGCTCTCCTGGACAGGACCCTTTGTACCTGGGAATTTTCCATCCTCTGAAGTGTACTTTGATATTAATATAACCATTCCTGCTTCTCTTTTGATAATGATTAACGTTTGCATGGTATATATTTTTCCATCCCTTTATTGTCAACATATACACATTACATATCAACTGTCTCTAAAGTGTTCCAGAATATGACGGGAGAGACAGAAGCTCCTCAGAGGACAGGACACTTACGTGGCCGGTATTTTGTGCTAAAATGGAGGGGTACTGTAGGCATAAGTCAGGAATGGGCCAAACCCAGGGGTCCCACCACTAGACAAAAGAGTTCAGAACCCTATACTAGGTAATCCATGTGGAATCCAGCTCTAATTTGGGAATAAGACATTTCTGGTTTATTTAGTTATATTTTTTCAGGGAAATAACCCAAGTGATCAGGTATTCTCTACATCAGTCTCTTCGAGTTTTCCACTCCTGAGACCGTCAAAATGACGAGCTTCCCCAAAAACAGCATTCACACTGCAAGCAAAACACCTGAGGGGATGGAACTGGGCCTCACGGATCAGACCCCAAAGGACACAGAACATTTTCACAGCTCTAGAGTCACAAAGGACACAAAGCAATCATCTGGTTCACCAGCCGATCCGTCAGGATCCTGCAGCACTAGGAGCTCCAATTCTGGTCACCAGGATACTTAGACCTAAGGGACCTGGATCCTGAGGCTAGAGGGTGTGGGTCTGGAGCCAAACACATGTATGGAGATATGTATGTAGGTATGACACCACTGACACCAGAACCGACTTTGGCTACATTGCCTTTTACAAAGCTGTAACTATTTCACACCTTTCCTATGTTCCACAGGTAACCCAGGTATTGGCTCCACTGGACAAAAGTCAGGGCTCTGTAAAAAGTCCCTAGAAGAAAATAAATTATTTCCCTTTCACACAAAATAATACAGACTCTGCTGTGTGATTTCTCCACTGACCCTGAGCCCCATTTTGCAGGAACCCATCATCCCTCATGCTGAAATCTCCAAAGTAGAGAACATAAGGCATGGAGACAAAGTATTAGCAGCACTCCTATTTCTGGTATGTTCTAACACACCAAGGAGCCCTGTGCTGCTTCCTGTTTCTTTATTATATTCTCCAAGACTTCCATATAGAAGACCAGTCTCCCTTGAGGGGTAGCTCACAGTAAGGATCAAAAATCAGAATTGCCAATAAACACTGTAATCAGTTGTGGAATGGAGTTCTTCTTTAAGTCTCGCAGATTATCTACAGTGTGAATACATGAACATTCTCAAATGGAGGACTTCAAAGTAGAAGGTCTCTTGCAGGAGGATGGATGCAAAAACATATAGACGTGCAGGCGCAGCTCACTCCAGGACGGTCTAGATTCAAGTCTGAGCACCTAGTGGCTCTGTGAGGAAAATGCACATTTCAGAGTGGTCCAGAGCACAGAGGGGATGGGGAGCTGGCACAAATGCAAGTCAGGCTTGTCTAGGAAACAGGAACACTGTACTGTGACATCCTCTCTAACCCTCTTTTCTTGCCTTACCTATGCTCTCAATCCCAAACTAGCCCTTTATCTCCCCAGGGCTAAAATAAAATCCAAGGCCCACATTAGCAGTTTCCAAACTGGCTGATCAGAAAGACTTGAGAAGCTTTAAAATAAAGCAAAAAAGTCCACGCTTCCCACAATCGAATCCCCAGAGCTGGGACCTGGACCTGGCGTCTGTGTTTTTTTAAAAGAGCCTCCGGGAGGGGGAAGTAGGTTTGGGAAGAGTTCTGATGAAGATGTTTGCACCAGAGATTCTCCCCTGCGTCAGCATGTCTGAAGCCCCGGTGAGCTTGCAGCAGGAGATGCCGGAGCCCATCAGCCCCTCCAGGTTGGTGGTTCCCTCGTGCAGCCAGCAGGCACTGACTCAGAGTTCCCTGAGGCCTGTAAGCTTGCTTCTAGAAAGAAAACCGTGAGGCAGAGGCCGTGGCACACCCGTATCCTCTGGTCACCAAGCACCTTTCAAGTGACCAGCTCCTTCTATGCCCAGCCCACCCGGCCAACAACAGGCAGGCAGCACGGGCAACTTGTAGCTCAGGGGAGCCCCTGGTCCCCTCTCCTAGAGGTGAGAGGCCAATGGGAGATGAGCTCCTGTGTTTCCTGCCAGTTAGGGCTGGAGGGGGGCCTCCGGTGTTGTACATACCATAAACGGTCCTTCCCACAGAATTCTGTGGGGTGTGGTGGCCGGGACTGTGGTACAAAACTGTCCACGTGGCACTGTCCCTGAACTCCAAATCACAGCCCTGGCACTCCTTGGGTCCCTCCACATCCCTGGCCCAGAAACCAAGGCCTAGATGTTAACACACAGCCGTGAAAAGCACAACTGAATGGATGTCAGGTCCTCAACCCCATGCCCGCACATATACGACTTTGTCCAGAGGCCTCTGTTCCGAGCACAAGTCAAAGCAGCTTGGAATCACCACCAAGAAGATAGGGCCAACGTTTAACAAAACTGTGCTCACTATGGAGTTTGGGATGATAAGACGTAGTCATTTGATGATGGCCCGTACATAGCTTTCCCCACAAAGAGGCGGCCACCAGACCCAGGCTACTGACAGGAAAGACTTCTTATCTCAGGCTCCTGGGATCAACGGCTCTCCCCAGCTCCTCTGATCTTGGCGTGGAAAGTCTCTCATAGTCTTTGTAAGCACTACAGAATCTACAACCAAACCTCTGGGTAAAATCATAAGCTGCAAGTCCCCAAACCTGCTAAATAAAACAAATCTGGGGAAACTGTTGTACTCCCCACTCCTTCCCCATGAGCGCAGCCTTCTGTGGAAACATCCCACCTTGCGTACGAAGCATTCTGCTTCTCCCACTGGGCTTGGGTCTGGCCTGGAGTCCATGGTGGCCCTGGGCTGCTCCTGACTGCGGCCAGCCCACACTGTGGCCTGCACAGCATTCCACACAGGAAGGTCAGAGAGCCAAGGGCTCTGGACAGGGAACAACCACAATGGATTCCAAAACTGGGATCTCCCCTACTTCTTCCAGAAAGCAGTCAAGCTCAAACCTAACCAATGAACTTGTCAATGTTACTGTTGGTCAAGTCCAGCTCTCTGAGTGGGTGAGAAGACACATGTCATTTCACAGTGAGATGCAGGGTGGGCCCCCACAGTCACGGACCTGGCAGAGGGACACAGTTACCATCCCCTCAATAAGCACTGGGTGATCCTAGTTTCCATTCACAACTTGCTTCTGTTAGTATTTTGCGCATGAACACAGTTCCAGTGATCTTCTAGGGTCTGATTTAGTCATACAAAGTTTTTATTTAACTTCTTGGAGCCAGTACTGTTTCCAAAGAAAACTTTTCCAATGTTCTAATAAAAGTGAAAAGGAAAAACCATTCTGATGGGCAGAAATCTAAAACTCAGGTTGCATTTTTGCTCTCCACACTGAGGCACACCAGTGACACGAGGAGGTGGAAGCTAAGAGGTCCGCAGGACCCCTGCCCCCACCCCCCCCAAGTGTTCCAGGACCACGCTGCCTGTGCAAGACAGCTCTGCAGTCTCCCGCATACCCCTTCAGACGGGCACACGCTGGTGGGAGGTCCGTAAAAGGGATTCTCACACTGACACAGCAATTTATTTTTTCAACTTTATTGAGGGATACTATTAAAAAAAGTCACACATATTTAATATGTACAATTTGATGAGTTTGGACATATGCACACACCTTGGTATCATCGCCACAAACAAGGTAATAGACACGTCCACCACCTCCAACAGATTTACCTGTTCTGGGTCTACAGATGGCCCCCAACTTCCAATGGCTCAACAGAGTTCTTTTTTGACTTTACAATGGCTTGAAAGCAACACGCATTCCGTAGAAACTATACTTCGAATTCTGAATCTGGATCTTTTCCTGGGCTAGTGATATGTGCCTGTCCAGCCCTCTCTCCTGATTCTGGGCAGCGGCCACAGCCTCCGTCAGCCTCGCAATCATGAGGATCAACAACTGGTACACTGATGACCATCCTGGTTTTCACTTTCAGTACAGTATGCAATCAATCACAGGGAATATTCAACACTTTATTAGAAAACAGGCTTTGTGTTAGATGATCCTGCCCAACTGTGGGCTAACGTAAATGTTCTAAGCACGTTTAACAAGGCGAAGCTAACCGATGATGGTCATAGGTGTATTAAATACCTTTTTGACTTAATATTTTCAACTTACGGTTTATTGGGATGTAAACGTATTCTTTTACTTTATTTTATTTTTATTTTATTTGTTTTATTTTATTTATTTGACAGAGAGAGAGACAGCGAGAGCAGGAACACAAGCAGGGGGAGTGGGAGAGGGAAAAGCAGGCCTCCTGCCGAGCAGGGAGCCCGATGCGGGGCTCGATCCCAGGATCCTGGGACAATGACCTGAGCTGAAGGCAGATGCTTAACGACTGAGCCACTCAGGTGCCCCGTAATGTAAATGTATTCTAAGTCATGGATGATCTGTAATCTGCTAAAAGCCTCTGCCTCCCTCCCCTGCGACACACGCACATGGTGGGAATGTACTTTTTGTTTTTCTGGAGGAAGGTCAAGAAAAAAACACTCTCCTAATTTTGGAACCTTGACTGCAGCAATGCTCTCATTCAAAGCTCCCTGTGATCTGTTTCTTAGTATATTGTTCTGTCACATCTACATGCCCAGTCCAGCGACTCTTAAAGGAACAGTGCCGCTAGGTCACTGTGCAATCAAGCGTGCACAAGTAATTATAACCCATGACCTCCTGGCTCATTTCCTTCTTTTATAAAATGGTGGTGGTGTGGGGCGAGAGAGAAGAGCCACGTCCTCTGGTTTTAAAGAGAAATTATGCAAGTTTACATGAAAATTCCTTTGTAAACTATAGGGTACAATTCAGAGAACAGTGGAGAAAGGACAGGAATGCCCTGAACTCCGCTTCTACAATCTGTCAGAGAGAAAAGAAGGTGGGGGTGTGTGTGGGGAACAAGGACTTGTTTTTTTGTGTTTTTAATTGGTTTTTCCAGCTTTCTAAAAAGCCACACTGCTAGGGCATGTTAGGTAGGAAAGAAAAGAAAAATGATTGATTAAACTTTGATCATCACTTCAACCACTAGAAAATGATGATTTCATCGGCTACATAAAAAAAAAAACAACAACAAAAAACAACAACAAAAAAACATTAAACTGCAATTTTATGAAGCTTCACTCTGTACAAAGGTGCTGTGGAAGTGTAATGGACCACGGGGAGGACCCAGCACCCGGCAAGTATACAGGGTCCTCTTGCTCCCACAAATGACTTCCAAAAGTCTGTTTGTAAGTTTGGAGTCACCAGTACAAGGTGACTCTGAATGCAGTCTGGGAACAGCACAAGGGGAAGTCCAAGGCCTGCATCTTGGCCTCAGCTTGGTTCTGAGCTGCTGAGTTCACCCTGGGGACTTCAGAAGGTACAAGACCCTCCATAGGACTGAAGTTCCTGTCTCCCACCCCTCCAGTCCTTCCCAAAGCTTTTCTTCCTGCTCCCTTAAGTTTCCAAAAGAGACTTGCTTCCAAACCATACTTAGTTGCTGGCGACTTTTCTTTTTTTTTTTTTTAAGATTTTTACTTATTTATTTGAGAGAGAGAATGAGAGAGAGAGAGCATGAGAGGGGGGAGGGTCAGAGGGAGAAGCAGGCTCCCCGCCGAGCAGGGAGCCCGATGCGGGACTCGATCCCGGGACTCCAGGATCATGACCTGAGCTGAAGGCAGTCACTTAACCAACTGAGCCACCCAGGCGGCCTTCTGCTGGCGACTTTTCTATGAGAAAAAATATAAGCAAATAAATAAAATTCATGGTCTAATAAGAATGAAAGACTTTGGGTCAGGAAGATGTGGATGCGCAGCCTGCTCTGCCCTTACGAGCACTGAGCTTTGGTCAAGCTATTTAATCTCTTGGAGTGTCCGTCAAGTGGTGCCTGGTTCAAGGTAAGTGCTCAAACCACAGGTGGTTACTATAACATTGCCAGGGTATGTCAGGGTCATGGGGAAGAGAAAGAACATGACCTTGGTCAAAATGCTAGTGCACAATTTCAACTCTATGAGCACAAGCAATCCTCTTAACCTCTCCTGAGGGTTAGTGTCTCTGCCTATAAAATGGAGGTAATGAGATCTGTGTTTCAGATTAGACATAACAGTAGAGGTGGCAAGCCCTGTGCCAGGTATCAGGCAAGTGTCTTCATTGACTACACCACCAGGTTAACTGTGGTAGAATCAACACTGCAATATTTTTAGCAATTGCCAATATTTACTGGGTATTTAATCAATTTAATTGATTATCACAGATCTAGCTGCTATAAAAACTGGAACGTCAAAGGCTATTGCTCTCCCCAGACACTCAGTATCCCTTAAGGAAAACCCTATTAGTCCAGCTGCAGAGTCCCTACCCCAGACTCCTCAGGAGTCCCAGTGAAGGGGAGAGTCGCAGTAAGGGGGCCAAGATGGTCCCTTCTATTTTGGCATAAATCAACAAGTTACTTCCAGATATCTCCACCTCCCAAGATCAGCTATAGCCCTAAAAGCTTAATGACTGAGAGATGGGTTTTGTATGTAAAAGGTCTTTCTAAATAATCCCTGTGGGGGCCAAGTGAGTTACTAGCAGTCTCATCATCATCTCTAAAATGCAAAAAAGCTGGGATATGGTAAAAGTGAGGAGAAAAATTAAGGCAACTTTACTAGGTATATAAACTCAGGAAAAAGTGTTATTATACAAATTGAGGCTTATATAAAGACAAGAAATAAAAATTTTCCTTTACTAAAAGTAGTATTACTGGATAGGATTTTTATGAATGTAAGAGTGACAGATATGGTTGGCTTTTCATTTTCTCCTGCCCAATGCATGCTTAAACAAATCATTGCTGCTTCTGTAGTAGGCTGGAAAATAATACATACAGACTTGCTATCAGATGCTTAAAGTAAGATGTTATGAGATGTTTTATATTAGCCTCATGGTAACCACAAAGCATAAACCTTTAAAAGATACACAGAAGAGAAAGAGAAAGCAATCTAAGCATACCGCTTGAGGAAATCATCAAATCACAAAGGAATCGACAAAGAGAAGAAAAGAGCAAAAGAATTACAAAAAGCAAGAAAACAACTAACAAAGTGACAATAGTAAGCCATAACTATCAATAAGTACATTAAAGGTAAATGGACTAAGATTCTCCAACCAAAAGATGGGCTAATAGAGTGGCTGAATGGATAAGAAACCTAAGACACATCTATGGGCTTCCTACAAGGGACATTTTTGAGATGTAAGGACATATGCAGACTGAAAGTAAAGGGATGAAAAGATATTCAATGCAAATGGAAACCAAAAAATAAATAAATAAATAAAAGCAGGGGTAGCTAAACTTATTACCAGACAAAATAGAATTTCAGCCGAAAAAATGTAATTGAGACAGAAAATGTGGTTATATAATGAAAAAGGGGTCAATCCAATAAGATATAACATTTGTAAATATTTATGCACCCAATATATAAAGCAAATATTAACAGATGCAAAGGGAGAAATACAGAGCAATACAGTAATGGTGGGGGGTTTTACTACCCCACTTACATCAGTTGAACAGATCATCCAGACAGAAAATCAGTAAGGAAATTTGTACATAAAATACATGCTAGAGCAGACTGACTTAATATTTACAAAAGATTCCACCTAATGTCAACAGAATATTTTTCTCAAACACATACAGAACAGTCTCAAGAATACATCATATGTTAGGCCACAAACAAGTCTTAATATATTTAAGAGGACTGAAATCATATCAAGCATCTTTTATGACTTGTAATAGTATGAAACTAGAAATCAATGGCAAGACAAAAATGGAAAAATCCACAAAAGTATGTGAAGACTAAACAACATGCCACTGAACAACCAATGGGTGAAAGAATAAATCAAAAGATAAATAAAAAAATATCTTGAGACAAATGAAAATGGAAATACCATACACCGAAAGTTATGGGATGCAGCAAAAGCAGTTCTAAAAGGTAAGTTCATAGTGATAAAAACCTACATTAAGAAAAAAACAAAGAGGGCGCCTGGGTGGCTCAGTTGGTTAAGCGACTGCCTTCGGCTCAGGTCATGATCCTGGAGTCCCGGGATCGAGTCCCGCATCGGGCTCCCTGCTCAGCGAGGAGCCTGCTTCTCCTTCTGACCCTCCTCCCTCTCATGCTCTCTGTCTCTCATTCTCTCTCTCTCTCAAATAAATAAATAAAATCTTTAAAAAAAAAAAAAAAGAAAGAAAAAGAAAAAAACAAAGATTCCCAAATAACATAACTTTACACCTCAGGGAACTGGAAAAAAAAAGAACAAATGAAACCCAATGTTAGTATAAGGAAGGAAATAACAAAGACCAGGGTAGAAATAAACAAAACAGAGACTAAAAAGACAATAGAAAAGATCAATGACACTAAGAGCTGGTATTTTGAAAAGATAAAATATATAAACCTTTTCTAGACTCACCTAGAAAAAAAGGGGAACTCAAATAGATAAAATCAGAAATGAAAGGGGACATTATAACTGATAGCACAGAAATACAAGGATCATAAGAGACTACCATGAAAAACTGTATACCAACGAATTGAATAGCCTAAAAGAAAGGGACAAATTCCTAGAAATATACAAACTGTCAAGACTGAATTATAAAGAAATAGGAAAATCTAAACAGACTGATTATTAGCAAGAAGACTGAATCAATAATCAAAAACCTCCCAACAAACAAAAGTCCAGGACCAGATGGCTTCATTGGTGAGTTCTATAAAACATTTAAAGAAGAATTAATACCAATCCTTCTCAAACTCTTCTGAAAACCAGGAGAGGAGATAACACTTCTAAACTCATTTTACAAGGCCAGCATCACCCTAAAACCAAAACCAGACAAGGACATTACAAGAAAAGAAAATTACAGCCCAATATCACTGACAAGCATAAAAAAATCCTCTAGAAAATACTAGCAAATTCAACAGCATATTAAAAGAGCATACACCATGATCAAGTGTAATTTATCCAGGGATGCAAGAATAATTCAAAATGTGCAAATCAATGTGATGTACTATATTAGGAAAACGAAGAATAAAAATATGATAATCTCAACAGATACAGAAAAAGCATTTGAAAAAATTCAATATCCACTAATAAAAACTCTCAACAAACTGCATATACAAGAAATGTACCTCAACATAATAAAGCCCACAGCTAATATCATACCTAACAGTGAAAAGCTGATAGCTTTTCCTCTTTTCCTCAAAGATCAGGAATAAGATAAGAATGCCCACTCTTGCCACTTTTATTCAACATAGTACTAGAAGTCCTAGCCAGAGCAATTAAATAAGAAAATGAAACAAAAGGCACCCAAATCAGAAAGGAAGAAGTAAAACTGTCACTATTTGCAGATGACATGATATTATATATAGAAAACCATAAAGACTCCGCCAAAAAAAGGTGTCAGAATAAATGAATTCAATGAAGTTGCAAGATACAATATCAATATACAAATATCAGTTGTGTTTCTGTACATTAACAATGACCTATCTGGAAAAGAAATTAAGAAAACCACCTCATTTACAACTGCATCAAAAAGAATAAAATACCTAGCAATAAATTTAACCAAGGAGGCGAAACACCTGTACACCGAAAACTATTAAGACATTGATGAAAGAAATTGAAGAAAACACAAATAAATGAAAGATACTTCATGCTCATGGATTATAAGAATATTGTTAAAATGTCCATACAACCCAAAGCCATTTTCAGATTCAATGCAATCCCTATCAAAATTCCAATGGTATTTTTATCAGAAATAGAACCATCTTAAAATTTGTAAGGAATCGGGGTGCGTGGGTAGCTCAGTTGGTTAAGTGTCTGCCTTTGGCTCAGGTCATCCCAGGGTCCAGGGATCTAGCCCCAAGTCGAGCTCCCTTCTCAGTGGGGAGTCTGCTTCTCCCTCTCCCTCTGCCCCTCCCCGCCACTTGTGGGCTCATGCGCTCGCTCTCTCTCAAATAAACAAATAAAATCTTAAAAAAAAAAAAAAATCTGTATGGAACCATAGAAGATCCCAAATAGTCAAAACAACCTGGAGGAAAAAAAACAAAACAAACCAAAGCTACAGGCATCAGACTTTTGATTTCAAGGTATATTACAAAGCTATGATAAACAAAACAGTACAGTGTTGGCATAAAAAGAGACATACAGATCAATGGAACAGAACGAAGAGCCCAGAAATAAACCCATACATATACGGTCAATTAATTTCCAACAAAGGAGCTTGAAAGACCACCACCAACAAAGGAGCTAAGAATACACAATGGGGAAAGAAAAGTCTCTTTAATACATAGTCCTGAGAAAACTGGACAGCCACATGCAAAAGAATGAAACTGGACCACTAGCTTACACCATAGATATAATTAACTCAAAATGGATTAAAGGCTTAAATGTAAGACCTGAAACCGTAAAACATCTAAAAGAAAACACAGGCAGTAAGCTCCTTGACATCACTCTTGGCAATGAGTGTTTGGATTTGACACCAGAAGCAAAGGCAACAAAAGCCAAAGTAAACAAGTGGGATGACACCAAACTCAAAAGCTTCTGTACAGCAAAGGAAACCATCAACAGAGTGAAAAAATAGCCTACAGAATGAAGGAAAATATTTACAAATCATATATCTGATGAAGGGCTAATATCCAAAATATACAAAGAACTCATACAACTCAACAGCAAAAACACAAACAAAAAATGGGCAGAGGATCTGAACAGACACTTTGCCAAAGAAGACATCCAAACGTCCAAGAGGTACATGGAAAGGCACTCAACATGACTAATCATCGGGGAAATGCAAATCAAAACCACAATGAGATATTACCTCACACCTGTTAGAATGGCTATTAGCAAAAATATAAGTGATAACAAGTATTGGCACGTATGTGGAGAAAAGGGAGCACTTTCCCACTCTTGATGGAAAGGTAGGTTGGTGAAGCCACTATTGAAAACAGGATGGAGGTTCCTCAAAAAATTAAAAACAACTACCAGATGATCTGACAATTCCACTTCTAGGTATACATCCAAAGGAAATAAAAATGGGATCTCAAAGAGATATCTGCACCCCCATGTTCACTGTAGCATTATTCACAATAACCAAGATATGGGAATACCCTAAGTGTCTGTCCAGGGATGGATGGATGAAGATGTGGTATATATACGTACAACAGAATGTTCTTCAGCTGTGAGAAAAAAGGAAATCCTGCCATTCTTGACAACACAGATGGACCTCGAGGCATTATGTTAAGTGACAGAGAAAGACAAATACTGCATGGTATCACTCATATGTGGAATTGTAAAAAAAAAAAAAAAAAAAAGTCAAACTCGTAGAAACAGAGAGTAGCAAAGGGGTTGCCAGGGGCTTAAGGTGGAGGAAACAGGCAGAGGTTGATAAAAGGGTACAACTTTCAGCTGTAAGATGAATAAGGCCCAAGGATCTAATGTATAACACGGTGACTACAGTTGGTAACACTGTGTTATTTAATTGAAATTTGCTAAGAGGAGGAAATTTAAATGTTCTCACATACACACACGAAGATAAATATGTGAGGTGAGGAATGTGTTAATTAACTAGATGGTCAGGATTCTTTCATGGTGTATGTGGTGTATCAAATCACCACAATGTACACTTTCAGTCTTACAATTTTGTCAATCATACCTCCATGAAGCTAAAAAAAGCAAAGATGGAAACGACATTACAGGATCGCTGCTAACATTTGCTCTCTGATGCTCGTAACAGCAACTGACAGTTTGTGGAATCCGTGGCCTCCTTTCCTTCCCTTCACTCATGAGTCTTATCACCTAAGCCACGGTCTTTCCTCCCCTGTACACCAACATCCTTCTACCCCTTGGGCTTCTGTCCTGAAAATGTCTCCAAGTCGTTTTTCAAAAAATAAGAAATTTTCAGCACAGTGTACAAGGCCCTTCACATCTTCCATCCCCAGTAAACATCAGGCAGCCTCCAATGACAGTGAACTAGAGTCAATTTTCAATGATACATGGGAAGAATTAAGTGCAGGCTCTACATTCATTACCACTGCCAGTGTAAATGGAAGGGCTTTGCTACCATGCTTCTCCCATGATCCCCACTCCCCACAGCGGGCAGGGTCAGGGCTAAGGAGTTCCCAAGACTGCTCTTCAACTTCAAAGTTGGGGAGGCTCCAGGGAAGACAAGAATACGGGGCAGGGAAGCATACCACCTGGAAACAGGGGCTCGGGACCCCACTCAGGCCCCTCTGAGATGTAGCTGGGACACTCCACCCTCCTCAAACTGCTCCCCACAGCCCAGCCTTAGGTATAGGTCTCAGCTGGGACAGGGCAAACTTTGAGTCCTAATAACTGGGAAATGCATGAGAGGCTGACATCCCACTCACCACTTTACCAGGCTAGCGCAGCCTCCATTTCTTTCCAAAATATGCCCTTGGATAAAGTCACTTTTCCTGCTGGCGCTTGAAAGACCACTGACCAAAGAGCATGCTGGGTCCCCACTCATTATTGCTTAAATGATCTGGAGACTCTAAGAGCCATTACCCAGCGAATCCACCCAGCCTGTCCTTACCAAAGGGACCCACTATGCCTCTGCACACACATGCCCTCATTCTCTAAAATTCACTCCAAACACAGCTTCCCATGGCTTTTCCAGACTCCTTTCTGAGGGGCAGTCCACTATGCCTTGGGCACCAGGGACTCACTATAAGAACCTCAACCAGAGCTGTCAGGGTCCTGCCCCCAACCCACAAGGGCAAGAGAAACGCTGCCTAGAGCTTATTTTATCTATTTTTGTAGCTGCTAAAACACAGTGCTAGAACTGTAAGAAAAAATAGTCTAGAATCCAGTTGGTGCTCACAATATTTATTATATGAATGGATATATCTAATGATTTTCCCACTGGACATTTATCTAAACCAGAGAAGTAATTTTTAAGAAGTTACAGGGTTTTGGCCATGGATGTCATGAGCTTATAAAAATTAATTCTTTAAAATAATATGGGTATGGATATTGTGTAAGTATCTTTTCATGGTTATGAATGGTTCTCTACCTAGTTGCACCCAGGAATCAGCCATTTGCCCAACAGTCACTGACAGCTGCCAGGCACTCGTGCAGAATACCCTGCTCGGAGTGAGCATGTTACTACCCTGCCTACCACTCTCTGGGAAAGAGAAACTTTCAGAATAACTGAAATGATTAAGTGTGTTAATATCGTTAAGTGTCAGATGCTGATACTGATGAATTACTGATGAATTCTGACGATCAGATTTGAGGATTTGTGCTTATTTTTCTCTTACTGCCATCAAATACATGACTACATTTATAAAATACTAAGTCTTAAAAGGTTCCACTTCAATGACTATTAAAAAAAAATTGATCTGCGACGGGTAAGAGCTTTCCTGTGTAACGGAAATCTCCTAGGAATGGATGTCTAATATCCCAATGGTGTTTATCTTATATCATGTCTGCAAGAGAAACTTGGGAGTGCCCCAACAATGCAAGAGGGGGTGTAAGGCTAGGAAGAGACAGGTCCAGGGAGCAAGGTCAGAATAACTTTGAGCATAGCGGGAGGAAGGAAGGAGGGCGTAGAATCAGGCTGCACAATATGACCTCCAAGCTTTCGATTCCAAACCAGGATGTAGACCTGGACATCACAACACTCTAAATAAATGAGACATGTCATTTCCACCAAATGAAACCATAAAGGATAATAAGGTGAAGACACCCAGACACTTAATCCTACCCTTATGAAATACTACACATTATTTCTGTGCTGTTCTGGTTACCACACATCAATAAGGAACATAAGTGAAATTAAGAAGCCTCCAAAAAAGAAAAAAAAAAAAAAAAAAGTGGTCAGGGTGGGGGGGACCCCACTCACAAGAAGTTTAGTAGTAGTTTTAGGCCAAATGAAAGACAATTCTAATTTATATTAAACCAATAAACTTACAGATATCACACCAAGAGATTTTATAGTCCAAAGTTATAGATCCAAGAATAGTTTAAAACAATTTGTGAATAACACAGGCAAAATAAGGTTCTGAAGGAAAGCTAATGAATTTGGGTGCTCTCCCTACTGGGGATGAAACTGTACCTTCTCATAAAGCATTCCTTATTGCCTGGCCAGAGACACACCACCAGATTAATCAGACTATCAAACCGCAACTCTTATATTTAAATCAATGTCCCAAACGATTTTTTAGGGTTGAGAAATATCTGTTACACAGACACATGTTTTTGTCCAGTACCTGTTATTATAGGACCCCTGGATCTCCGAGCCCACATGCTGTATTACCGGTACAATTTTAACACACATGAGCAGATTTCTCATACAAACAAGCACAACATTCCCCAGAATCCTTTATCTGTTGGCATGTTTTCATGTAGACTTATCTTCCCAAGACCAAAGTCGGAAGGAACCTTGGCGAGACTAAAAGTAGCCTAAAGGCAATTCTTGTTTATCTCATGCTCCCAAAGCAGCGCACAAAAGGCCTGGCTCAAGACCACCTGTTGGGCCGCAGAGCTGGGGCATCAGGGCATTTTACAAGTGGGGGACACCCACCATTCTGCTTTCTAGCTACTCGGTGCCATCATGTGCTGATGCAGGAACAGCAATCTAATTTTTGAACCAGAGCCCTTGAAACCTTCAATTGGATGTGGCTCAACACTTTGGGGCCACACTTAACTGCCACTTAATTCATGTAAAACCTACTCTGCAAATCAAGCATTTGAGGCGAAAGCACCAACTTCTCGCATTTGTTTTAAGCAGGGCACTGCAGACTTACCTTTGGCACTCAGTTGTAAGAGATGACTGGCAAAATACAGAACTCCTCAAAAGGTGAAGTTCTCTGCTGGTCACACGCCTGAAGTTACAAAGCTGCAGGAGTTCTCCAAATTCTTGAATCCAACCCAAATCTCAGCAGAGAATTATGATCTGGGCAATCACTTGTATAAAAGGAACATAGGAAATCTGAAGGGAAACGGAAAAAAAAAAAAAAAAATATATATATATATATATTACGACTGCCTGCTTGTAAGTAACTGCATGATTATCTATTTGCATGAAACCAGTATTTTTTTTTAAAGATTTTATTTATTTATTAGGGGGAGAGAGAGAGATTGGGAGAGGGAACAGAAGCAGAGGCAGAGGGGGAGGGAGAAGCAGGCTTCCCGCTGAGCAGGGAGCCCGATGTGGGGCTTGATCCCAGGACCCTGAGATCATGACCTGAGCCGAAGGCAGACGCTTAACCCACTGAGCCACCCAGGCACCCCGAAACCAGTATTTTTAATACACCCTGGAAACAAGTTGCTTTGTACCTACTGACCTCTACCCAAATAAAATTGTTCTCCTCCTCTACCTTCAGCTCCCTGTTATCAGCTCTGAGGCAGTCAGGTACCTCTGTGGAGGGAAGAGATGGGGAAGGTAGGGACAGGTGGCCACCAACAAGATTCTTCCTGCCCTCCTCTCTACAACTTCTCCCCACACCCTTCAAAGCCTGCCAAAAACAAAAGAAAGGTGTGCCAAGTGGAAAGGAAGCAAGTCTGAGAGCCTAATTAAAGGGAGAAGAGTTGCAGAGAGCATGGATATTTAAATTTAGAGACTCGTTCCTCTTTTGGAAATCTCCTGCACTGGCCATTTATTGAGAGAGGCCCCCTACTGGACCCATAGCCTTGTGCTAAAAACAACCCTGCAGGAAATCTGGGAATAATATCCTGAAACTACAAGGAAGTTGAGACCAGAAAAGCCTGACAGAGGTGATGGGCAGCCTCTCCCTCCTGCTCCTGCAGAGTTTGCTGCTGCCTTATGTTCTCTGTACTCGGGTGGCTATTGTCAGTCCTTGCCGGCATTGGTGAAGGGTCCCTGAAGCTCTGTGGACCTCCAAGAGAGTTCACTGACATTTTTAATTGTATTTCAAACCCAGAGGGGATCTGTCCTGACAGTTCACTCAGAGAAGATCTACTAATTCATCCCTGGCATGATTATGACCCAAAATGTTAAATACCCCATAGAAAAATCAAATTCTATTTTAGTCAAATAGAAAAAGATAATTCAAGTAGGACAGCAAGTTCATAAATTTTGATTAAAAAATTAATTCCTCTTTGTGCATTCTCTAGCATTATTTTAAAGGCTGCATGACTTTTTTTTCAAGATTTATTTATTTATTTGAGAGAGACAGAGCAGGGGAGGGAGGAGGGACAGAGTGAGAGGGAGAGAAAGTCTCAAGCAGCATCTGCGCTGACTGTGGAGCCCAGTGTGGGGCTCGAGCTCACGACCCCCAGATCCAGACCCGAGCCAAAACCAAGAGTCGGATGCTTAAGCAACTGAGCCACTCAGGAGCCCCAAAGGCTGCGTGACTTTTAAAAATTACACGATTTAATGCAGAGAAAAGGTGATGCCCAAACACAATGGGAACACTAGACTGGGGACAAGACAGTAAATGTGTCCCTGGACAATTACACCCTTCCCTCTGCTGAGTGTTTACAATAAAATGACAGGGTTTCCAAAAATAAAAGTTTTGGTATCTGGACTCAGGTCCTGACCAAGTGTTCTATTTCACTTTACTGCGCTTACTGAAGAAAGCCACCGACTAAACACAGTCATGCCCACAAAATTCACCTCCATATTAGTATTTTCAGGGGTTCAGGGGTATAAGCTGGATTTTTTAAAATTTTAATTGAAAAGTGAATCTGCCTGGAGTCGGATCCCCCAGGCTGTTGTGAGGGGGCGTCTGGCAGCTAGTAGAGCTGTCTGCACATGGGCCTCCCTCTGGATGCACTGTGCTCTCACCAGTGAGGTTTTTTAATTCTCTCAACAACCTTCCACGATAGCTATTAACACCCTCTTTTTCACATGAGTTAACTTTCTCGGGGAGGTGAAGGGTTTTCCTTAACAACCTTCAGTGAGGAACGCAGGCCTCCAAAGCTCTAGACCCATCACAGCAATGGCAAGCCTGGTGCCACAGCAGACTTATTTACCAGGCCATAGCTGAAGAACGATGGGCTGGATCTGGAAGCCCAGTCCTTTGATACTCAGTGTCGCGGGCAAGGTAGAAAAGCCAAATGGAATAGAGCAGAATTTGAACTCATGGAGGAGCTCCAATCAAAGTGACACCATCTCAAGTTCGTATAAAAGTGCCCATAGCTATCTGGGATTCAAGATGGCAGCGTTTTCTTGGAGAAAAGCATTTCATGGACAAGCCACTGTCCATGTACTCAGCATATACCTCAAATGGAAATAAACAGAGGGATCAACCTTGTGTCATCCTGGGTTTCAAGGTAGCCTGCCCACTGCCTATGTCTAACGTGGTGGGGTTATTAGCATATTCAAAACCTCTGTTAAGAACAAACATTTCAAATCAGATCTTAAGTACAAAGATCTAAACCCATCAGGAAAGCAGACACTCTTGTGCAAAAACCACCACAGACTGCAAACACTACCAGGTACACGGTCAGTTGGAGTGCAGAAGGCTCTCACCCAAGAAAGAATTCACTCAAGGATGGTCTACACACCGCGCTTCAGCCAGATGGGACTGTATGAAACGGGTCTATGCTTTCCTTTGAAAATATTTCTCCACTAGCTCCCTGTGCATCTCCCCTTAGAAACACAAGAGGAAGAGGTAGGACTGGAAAGGAATTAACACTAATACCAAATATATCTCTCTCTCTGCATTATTTTGGACCCCTAGTAACACACAATTTTATCATTGTGAAATCCACAGGATTATCTGAATTCTCTGTAACACTGACGTTCTCTTTTCAACTATGTTTTGAAAAACCCGAGCCACAACTTGGGGCTTCTCCCCGGTCTTTTGGGGGGCAGCTGGCTGCAGCACTTGCTTCCGCTGTGAGGGCATGCTCTGGGCTTGCGTGCCTCAGTGCCTCGATCTGCAGCTCTGGGAGCACTGCCCGTCCTGGGGCCAGAGCCTGGCACCGAGATGTCCCCGTGTGGCTACCTTAGTCTCACTTAAACTTCCAGCGCCAGCTGCACCACCAGACACGTCTTCTGGATGGTCCCAGGCAGTTCCTTCACACCTGCAAGGAGGCCCAGGGGTGATGTCCATCACAAATGCACTTCACTCCCGGAGGAGTCGCTAAGGGTTAATGAGAGGCTACGTGCCCCGTTCTGCTGATGGCTATGTGCTGGACACAACAGCTCTACCTGCTTTACAGGTGGCCCAAGTTCCCAGCCAACTCGAATCTCCCAAAGCCTCAGACTGAGTGCTCAGGTGATACCACCTCGCCCCCTTGATTCACAGAACTGAGTAACATAAAAGGCAGGGAGAAGGGTTTGTACTGGTCCCAGTGAAACACGGCACTGGTACTCCACCCTCACAGCGACCCTGGGAGATAAATCTTATCATTCAGCTCAGGAACTAAACCACCAGATGTCCCCCAGCTGGAATCTGAAGCTACCCTGGGGTCTGATTTCAAAGCCCAGCCTCGCTCTTTCTTCTCAAAAAAGATCACCACTAGCAGGCAGAGCCTGGAGACTCAGGTGAAGATTGTCTGCCGTTGCCCTCTGTCGGGAGTCTCTGCTACCCCGGGAGGCTGGCTTCAGCCTCTTCAAGAGGGTAGGGACAGCACAATGCTGTAGCAAAGAAGCCCGCCCATGAAGGTACATACCACTTTATTTTCAAAGAAACTGTTTCTCTTTGATGCTAATGAAGCAAACACAGAATTACCGAAAGCCACAATCTGACTGGGTTGGGTAAGGCACACAACGTAAAGACTCACAGCCCCCTCAGGTGTGCATCATAAACAAAACTTACATATGCCAAACACACCAAGAGAACCCCCCAGACCCCTAATCTGTAGACAGCGAGAAAGACAATTATCTTTATTCTTTTATTTAAAAGGGGGGGGGATCACGTGACTATCATAGGCCTCTGGGCTCATGAATGCCACAGCCTCATCTCATCCTTTCTTCCCCTCCTCGCCCTTCCCACGTGAGACCCCTCTTCAGAGCACATAGGCCCTGCAATGGCCTAGGGGATATCCAGCTCAGAACGAATATGGAGGGTCACCGCCTGACCAGAACAACATGGGGACAGGCTGTCTTGTTGACTTCTGGCAGAACAAGCTATATTTCATTCCTACCGAACTACTTGGTGGAAAACTTTATTCCGGTGGAAAAGTGCTCATTTCAGACACTGAACAAAGCTACACAAAAGTCTCCTTGAATGGCTTGACTAAAACTCAAGCCTGGTTTCTCCCCTCGTGCACGGTGGTTCCCAGTCAGGGCCCAGAGGGTACCGAAGGCCATAAGCTAGTTTCCAAAATTTCAAAAAGTCCCATGAAATTAGGATTTTTACTCAAGATAAAGCAGTCCTAAGCAGGACAGATACCAAGTTTTTCTGCACTGGGCTAGATTTACTTCAGTTCTAAATGATAAAGCCGGTTCTCAACTGATTCTGTTGATCAGAAGGTTGTTAATGAAAATGGAAAAAAAAAAAATACTAATTTCTAACTCTCTGAACAGCCCCCAAGAGGTATCACATGTGGCTAAGGTAGGTGTCTGGGGAGGAGGGTAAATGGTCAGATTTTCAGCTCTGAGGTTTCTAGGTTCTAAAATAAGAGATTTCTGCCTTCGGGACTGAGAAAAAGAGCAAAACTGCAGGTAGTGGGGTCAACCACATATAAACAGGCCAGAGAAAGTGGTAAGAGACCACGGGACAGGAGCATGAGGGTTCCAGGCTCGGCTCAGCAAGCCCAGTGCCCTGTATTGTATGACTCTGCCTGTTTCCTCCACCAGGACCAGGGTCCCTCAGCTCTGATTCAGCGGCTTTGACATGCAAATGGATTTAATAATTATCAAAAACTGATGATGCGGTACCAAAAAAATTATTAAAACTTATCTAAAATTCTGTGACAAAAAAAGTCATAATGCAAATCTTAATATGAATTTAAATATTACAGTCCACTGCTGAAAAATTCTAACAGATAGGAATTTGATTAGTAACACCATTTCCAATGGTTTGTAAAGATTTTGTTTATACATTTGATGGTAGCCTCTTCAATACAACAATATTCCATTCTCTAAAAGGTCTGATAAGGTGTTACTCTTAAGATCTTCCCACTAGTCCAAATCAGTTTTCAGAAACAGCATGAAAAACCCTTGCCACACATCTCAATGCGATAACTAGACAATCTTAATTACATATAAGGGCATACCTTGGAGATACTGTGGCTCCAGGTCCAGACCACTGCAATGAAGTGAATATTACAAAAAGCAAGTCATGAATTTTTTGGCTTTCCAGCTCATTTATAGTTTTGTTTATACTAGAATGCAGTCTATTAAGTGTGCAATAACATTAGGTCTAAAAAAAAAAAAAAAACAATGCACGCGCCTTAAAAAATACTTTATTGCGGGGCACCTGGGTGGCTCAGTCGTTAAGCGTCTGCCTTCGGCTCAGGTCATGATCCCGGGGTCCTGGGATCGAGTCCCACATCGGGCTCCTTGCTCAGCACAGAGCCTGCCTCTCCCTCTGCCTGCCACTCCCTCTGCTTGTGCTCTCTCTCTCTCTTTCTCTCTATCTGACAAATAAATAAAATCTTAGAAAAAAAAATACTTTATTGCTAAAAAATGCTAGCCATCATCTGAGCTCTTAGTGAGTCATAATCACTGATCACAGATCACCATTACAAATGTAATAATAATGCAAAAGTTGGAAATACTGCAAGCCTTACCAAATGTGACATAAAGACATGAAGTGAGCAAATGCCATTGGAAAAATGGCACCAATAGGCTTGAGCAACCCAGGGTGGCCACAAACCTTCAATTTGTAAAAAACACAATATGAACGAAGTGCAACAGGATGAGGTATGGCTGTAACATTTTTAGAAGGCTCACTAGCATTCTTTATGACATAGGGTTTAGTTATTGTCCAGGCAGTTACAATACCAATAAAAAGCATACTGAGAACATAAACTTTAAACACTAAAATGCACTACTGAATAAAACTTGTGCAAACCCCTCTTTTATTTAAAAAGACAGATGAACAGGAAGGAAGGAAGGAAAGCAGGCAGGCAGGCTGGCTCTGAAATCTTATCTGAGATAATTTAGGTGTGCTAGGTGATCCAAAAGATTTAACTCTGAATATATGTATAAGAATGATTTTGATTATTTTGCTGAAGTTCATGTCCCTTACCTTTTGGGGATAAAGGACTGGAAGAATGAGGGAAACTCCAAGAAAGGCCAAAGTCAACAAATGGGGTCGGGGCAAGCAAATCCTCTTTCTCTCCTCTCCCGGCCACCCTTCTCTCTCTCATGTGCGTGTGCGTGAACACACACACAAGCACTCACTCATATATATATATATATTTTTTTAAATAGAATCTTAAAAAGCAGGCAAGGCCAAGCACAGGCTGTTGGTAGGATGGAAACCAGGTGAGGAGTATGATTTTACTTTTTAACTTTATTCTTTTCTGTAACATTTTTACAACTATGTCTTACTCTGGTGATTAGGATGTTAAGCTATTAGATAAAAACTCCATCCTCTTCCTCATTTCTCTTCACTGCCTGGTCTTCTGGGGAGAAGCCTGCCCTGGTTGCCCTAGGGCATGTGCTCCTTCCCCTCCCTCTCATTCATCCCCCACCCAGCACAGAACAAGCCCTCACCACTAGCCCTCCTCTACATTCCTGGTTCCGCTACTCCAGATCTCCTCTGCTAAAATGGCTACTCACCATCTTGGTCTGCAAAGCCCTCTCCTCCACCTTCACACCTCATCTGTGGGAACTCCCTGCAAACTCTCAGCTCCCTCCCTGCCCTGCCCCCAGTGCTCAGTGGAGGGGTGAAATCCTACCCTCTTTCAAGAGGCTGTTCAAGGCCCCTCCTCTGCGAAGATTCCTAGATGTCTCCAGAGTCGGTTAAACACTCTTCCTCTAGGTTTGAATTTTGTCCCCCAAAATTCATATGCTGAAGTCCTAGCCCCCAGTACCTCAGAATGTAACAGTATTTGGAGACAGGATCTTTAATGAAGTCACTAGATTAAATGGAGACTGGGGCTAATCCAAAATAACTGATGTCCTTATAAGAAGAGGAAGCGACACAAGAGATGTGTTAAGCACAGAGGGATGGCCATGCAAGGAGGCAGCAAGATGGTGGCCATCTACAAGACAAGGAGAGAAGCTTCAGGAGAAACCAAACCTGCCAACGCCTTGATCTTGGACTTGCAGCTTCCAGAACTGTGAGAAAGTTCTGTTAATTTAAGCCACCCAGTCTGTGGTATTTGGTCATGGAAGTCCTGGCAAACCAATATACCATCTCCTTCACCAGACTGTTAGCCCACAAATTCTCACCACATACAACAAGAACCTGAAAAATACATCCTAAATGAATGCCGGAAGGAACCAGTCAGTAACAAATCCACCAGAAAATCCACAGAGTACCTCCCTGCCACCTTCCTCCTGGGCACAAAAGGAACAGATTCTCCAGTCTTCGTACTTTTGTTAAAGCCCAGTTTAAATACTGCCACCTCTGGGAACATGCTCCCGAGTCTTGCCTTCCCTCCTCAGTGCAAAGTCCTATTGCAGCATTCACCATACTGTACCATAGCCACCGTACTTTACACTTTAATGTAGATATTTAACCATTTACAAAAATAACCAGGATATATCTCCCTAGCTACCTTAACACTCAACCTCATCATTTATTGGCCTAGGCCAATCAACCAGGCCCCAACCCTGACTAGGTGACTTTAAAGCAAATCCCACAGAAAAATTATTTTATCTGTACACACTTCAGTGTATACCACCAACAGATAAGTACAACTCCATTATTACACCTAAAGTAATCATTAACTCCTTAATATAAACCTCATTTTAGTGTTCCCATTCTTCCAATTTTCTCATAAATGTCTTTTTATAGCCGATTTATTTGAATCGGGATCCAAATAATGTCTTGCATGTCTTTTAAGTTACTTTAAATCTATTTTATTTGAAGGATGATTTGTTGAAGAAACGGAGTCATTTGTCCTGCAGAATACCTGGCATTCCAGACATTGTAAATTTCATCTCCCTGACGCTGTTTTACAGCGTTTCCTCCACCCCAGCACTTCCAGTGAACGGGCAGTTGGCAAGGGACTCATCAGATGGGAGAAGACTTTCTCAAGGGCAGGGATCCAGCGCTGACCCCGTACTTGGTACCAGAGAGCAACCCAATTAATCAATGATTCAGTAAATGACAAAACAGATTGGAGGTGCTGATGTTACTGGTGCACTTCTCTGCTTCCGTCCTTTCCACTGGTCCCATTTTCAAGCGTGATCCTCCCTGGCATCAAGGGTATGGCGCTTCTCCAGTTCTGGGCCCTTCAGAAAGAAAAGGTCCTGTTCTCCTTCTTCAACTGGGAATAGGTATATAATACTTAAGACTCAAAGTTAGAAAACAGTCTAAGCACTGAATGATGTTCTTCTGGTTTTTAAGAAAATAGTTTAAGAAAAATAACCATCAGTGGGGCAGATGAGCCCTGGGCAGTGGCTCAAGGTGGCTTGGTTTCACTGATGGACATTCTTACACAACTCCAGAAAGGCAGCATTCGTGCCCCCAAACTACCCTATTGAGAATGCTTCCCCTGTATTTCTCTAAAACAAGAGTCCTTTTTTTTTTTTTCCTACAAGAAACATTTCAATTGTTTTCTAGAAATCTAGGCCCAGAATTAATCAAATCAGAAACCTCAAATCCTTTATTTCCCTTGTCCTTCAAGTTCAACACCTTGGTGTTGTTTTAGCACCACACATTAATTTTAGAGAGAAAACTAGATCTGCTAAGCCTGCCGTTGACACGCATGGGTGTCATGGGATGGAAACATCCAGAGAGAGCTGTTTAGGTCAGGGCCTGTGTTCTAATTAACTCAGGATTAAATCGTCATATCCGCAACTGAGTGAACTACACGTACTGATGCAGATTTTTACTATTCCAGGGATTTAGTGTTTACTCAGACCCCATCTTTGTTCTAGATCACATCACTGGCCTTTTAAGAAACCAAAACAGGACTCTCAACATGAGGGTGGGGGACATGAGTTTTACAGCTATTAGATGAAGGTAATGAGTGAAAAAAGACTGGGAACAGTCCCTGACCTTTGGCCCCTGAGAAGTCCCTGGAAGCATACAGAACCATTAAGTTCTGGAGAAAGATTTTGTGGGAAGGTTGGTTGGTTGGTTGAATTTTGTATATTCCTGGTAACTGAGAAGCTTCCCACAGAATGAATTTGCTTCTAAGAAACTGTGGGGAAAAACATCTCACTGCACATTATCCTATTTTACTTCTGATGGGTACTGAATAGATTTGTGTTCCCCACTTTACAGTAGGGGTGATGCTCATATATATATTATAGTATCCCCTAAATTATTGTATAAAATTCCATAAAATATGTAATGAAAAGGGAGTAAGTTAAATTTTGCCACCAAAAAAGGGGCTAATAGTTATAAAGTTTAACTTACAGAGAACAAATTTATGATTATTCCAAATGAACAGGAATTTTATTAATACTGTGTTCTGAAAGTATCCTTAGCTACTTTTAAATATTCTTAAAATGGTCAAAGTGTGTTTCAGCCACATTTTCCCCAAATGCCAGATGCTTTCACAATTCTGTGACTTTATGTCTACTATTTCTTCCCCCATACTGAGATAGCTTTATCGCTCCAGCTTCCCAAAGCCACTATCCAGCTAAATCCAACTCATTGTTCAGAAATGAACTCAACCAGTTCCCTGCTTGGGGACATTCTATAGGAATGGAAGATGTTCCTGCAGAAATCATTCTTTTATAATCATAAACTCCCCTATTTAAAGGCTATCTAGACAGGAAGAGCCTCTAGGAAAGGACCTCCACATGCTGAGGTCCATATGGCTTGGCCACATGGCAGGCGCTCGATAAAATGATAATAACAGACATTTATCATCCAATAAACTTTCACTTCTTTAATTATATTTTTAAGATCTGTTGCAATTGTCCAATACCCTACAGCATTCAGTACCATCTGGCCCAGAATCCTCTCCTCCCAAATTTCAATCCAAGAGACCCTGAATCCCTTATACAATTGTCCTTGAGCCAGCCCATGAGTGTCAACATGGAACCTTAAATACAGATAATAACCTAACTATGCCAAAACCAAATGAGAATTCTACTTACAAACCATATTTCTTAATTTTACTGTAATAAATTCATTTTTCTTGAGTTTTTCATTTGTTAAATAAATTAGCAATGAACCAATGAGAGAGAATGAATCGAAGAGTACTTTGAAATTCTAGAGCTCAAAAAAAAAAAATACATACATATATATATATATATATATATATATATATATATATGACTTCCTATGGCAGCTGCCCAATTAATGCCATTGATAAAGCCATTCAAATGCTGTGTGTGGGCTGAAATCCAATTAAGTCATTTCTGTCTGAATATCCCCAAAGAGCCTCCTGGTGAGCTCGAAGTGGAAATTATCACAAATGCCAGATTAGCTGTGTAAGCACTTCCAAAGCTGAAACCAGACAAGAGCGTGAAAATCTACATGTCCAGCCTTTTAATTGGGCACAAAGAAAAAAACATTTCAATGACCACCTGGCAGAAAGTCAAACCCATTTCCTTGGTCTCCCAGGTTTTCTCAGATAATCCTCACCCAGTGTAAGCGTCAAAAAGAAAAAGCTTTGATCCCTTCATTTACACACATTATGAAATGATAAACTTCCACTCCACAATGCAATTTTGTGCACAGAGGAAACAGAGTCAAGAGGAGATTTCAAACTTTCTCTGAATTCGCCATTTTACTCAACCAACCCCTTTATGGAGTATGTCTTGAAATTAATAAACTCTGAAATTCATAATTGCCTCTTTGCATGGAATTTGTCCCATAAAAACATGCAAGCGAAGCCAAAACCTTTTGAGAGGCTGCGGGACAAAACAGATTCAGCTCATGAGTTCAATTTCTCTTTCATCTTACAACCCATCACTCAGATTTACAACTCGGCAAAATACAGAGTATCTTCAGCTTATGTACAATAGCCGGAATCTTGAGTGTTCTAACCATGCTGTCCAGAAATGGGAAGGGCTTTAGCTTGCCTATTCATTCTAAACGGATCCCACCTGAGACCTACTGAATTACAATATCTGCAGTTTGGAAAAGCTCCTAGGTGGTTAAAATGTCAGCCCCAGTTAAGAACCAGTACTGCAGAGAAAAGACCAGAAAGTGAAAAGGGCCAGTTCAAGAAGCCCTATTCTCTCAACCCTAAATATTCAAATACAAGGGTTGTCTGAAAGAAGATTAATCCAGGTAATGAAGTTGGCCGTGCCTCTGTGTATGATGTAAAGGACGCAAGGACTTTGTTTTAAACTGGATGCCAATCCCCGTTCTATGTCTTTGTAGTTACAGGGTGTTGAGGCTGCTACTTTGCCCCAAAGCCTGTTTCCTTGGAGGCAGTATCAGTCACCTCGCTGGTGGAATGAAAGTCACACTTATTCAATGAAAATGTGTTGCACATCTGCTGTGTGCAAACACTGTACATAAATAAGGCACAGCACAGATGCTGTCCTTCCTAAAGAACTCGGGCTGGTCAGGGACCAAAGTCAAATAGGAGGTGACACAGCGTGCTCTTTATTTCATTTGCTATAAGAAAACACACCTACAAAAAAAAAAAATCAGGGGCGCCTGGGTGGCTCAGTTGTTAGGCGTCTGCCTTCGGCTCAGGTCATGGCCCCAGGGTCCTGGGATCGAGCCCCGCATCGGGCTCCCTGCTCAGCGGGAAGCCTGCTTCTCCCTCTCCCACTCCCCCTGCTTGTGTTCCCTCTCTCGCTGTCTCTCTCTGTCAAATAAATAAATAAAATCTTTAAAAAAAAAAAAAAAACAGCTGAACTGTGTGAGATAACTTATAAAACAGATGTGTGCTACCCAAAATATCTGCCAGTATCTGCTTTAAAAAATAAAAAATAAAAAATTCTAAGGAGACAAGCAAACTGAGTGTGTGTGTGTGTGTGTGTGTGTGTAACAGCTTTAGGTAAAAAATAATTTATGATGCAACAGAAAGTAGGACTAATCTCGCTTTCCAGAGACCAACCTTCCAATAGGAAGGTCTCTCGGGATCTCTTCTCCAAGCAAAACCTTCCTCGGTGGAACAATGCCAAGGTTCCCTGAAACTCACTATCCCAATACTGTTCCCGCTTCTAGACAGACTTCAAGTTAATTAATCCAACAAGTATGTTTTGAACTCCTACCAGTACCGTGCTCCACAGGAGTTCTAGATTCTGATTCCGTCATGGATGCTCCCTATCTCTCCATCCGTTTATCACCTACAAATCTGACACACAGGTTAACATCCATGCTGCGGCACAGATCACAGCCAAGGACAGCAGGCATCTGAGACCTGAACTCAGGGACGATCGAGCTAGCAGTCCACATTCTGTGGCTGTGGCCGTCCAACCAGCTCCTAATCCACATAATAGTTCAACATGCACGGAGACAGGCCTGTTACCTGATTTGGTGAACGAGCTTTGGCTCTGGAATGAAATGCCAACTCCACCCCTGCTTGGCTCTGTCTTTCGGCCAGATGGCTTACCACGTCTAAAGCTTAAGTTCTCTCCTATAAAATAGAGGATAAAGAGAAAAGGATTACCTTACAGATGTGTTGTATACAGTAAGTAGCCATAAAAAGCACCCAGCAAAGTTCCCGGTACATAGTAGGTGCTCAGAGAAAACATTACTTTGTTCCCCCTGTGAGACACTGAAATGCCTATCCTCGTGGCGGTGAGTGAGCTCAGGGCCACCCTGCCCCTAAACACCCAACCTTTGAATGGGGCCGGCTGGAGAACACCAAGAGCAATCCCCACAGCTGTTATCAGAGGAGATAAGCTTAGCCAACTGGGAGATCAGAGGACAATGAGTGGAGGTGAGAAATGTCCTTTCTCTCCTTTGGCCCCGGCACTCCCTATAATTCCTTTGTGCCATGAGCCACTCCCCTCACTCCACTGAGCTACGTCTCACATACTCTGTCCCTCACATTTTCTCCTTTTCTGTCTGTTGATGCTGTACACCCTTTTTTTGTATGGAAATGGACTATGAATGTAAAAAACACATGACTGTTCCCCAACCTCGTACGGAGTGCACGAGATGATCTGGGGGTAAGCGGAAGTCAAGGGCACTGGTCAGGGGATAGGGTTGGGGGAACAGAGCACGGGGAGGGCAGACAACCACAGACAAATCCCCAAGAAGACTACGGCCCAGAAGGCTCCTAAAGAGTGACCAGGGTCAAGAGGGGAGGGCCCAGGGTGAGCAGGTACGTTAACACTAGAGATAGAAGTGGGTCCGACTTTATGCAGGCACCCTGCTGACATCCAGCCACGTGGCATCAAGGAGAAGAGATGCCGACAGGCTCCTGGCTGCCAGCTTTCACCTCCATTCCGTAATCTGGTTAAAGGCCTCTTTCCTGATTCTGCCTTTTTCTCCATTTAGAAAATAAGGACATTCGCTATCTCCAGCCTTCTGGTACTTCTCTCCTTCAAGGCCGCAAAGAATATCAGCAGGGATCCTGCCATCCACCTGTGAGCGCGCATATGTCATCTGAACCTCAGTGTGTGAATGCAAAGCAGTCAAGCGCTCTCCTCCTAACTTTTCTCCTTTTGAGCTTTAATTTCTTCTCAACGATACCTGTTCTATACGATCCATTTTGAGGATTCTTCTTTTTGACCAAAAACACCAACAAAAATGTACGTGAAAGGTGATCTGTCCCGCTCCTGCTACTGGTCCTACATAACACGAAGCACCACCACGCCTATGCTGCTCTGGGTCCCTCTCTCGGACGGACCAAGGACAGAAAGAACACCTTCTTGTTTTAGACCTTCGAACGCTGAAGTTCGCCTCACCTCATCTGTGGTTCAGCCTGCCATGTGCTACTCGAACACATATATCCCACTCGCTTATTTACTCCCAAATTATATCCTACCTTCCTTCAGCCTGCAAATCCAGGAACTGTGGGCCTCGGAGTTTCATGCACTAACAAGGGAAGGAAACAGACCAATGAAACAGCAAGCCTTTACTTAGAATTTACTGGGTGCCAGACACTAGGCTGAGCACTTCTCCTACATTATCACATTCAGTCCTGACACCAGGATGTTTCACTGTCCCCGTTCGCAGCAGAGGAGTTAGGGGATGGGCTGAGGTGTGCTGAGTGCAAGGTGCAGTGAGAATTCCAGTCACTTGGGAGCCCTTGGCCTTGACCTTATGCCTACTGCCGCTCATGCTGAAGACCAAGGACAGCCAGGCTCAACAGTGCACCTGGGTCGAACAACTACACTGAACCCTCTTCCAAAGGATCACGTGGTAAGGGGGGGAACTGGTTATGATCTCTGTTAAACACTGATGGAAAGAAAGGCTTAATGATGTCACATGAGCACAGTGGTTCTAAATGAAACAGATTTCCCAAAGACCAGAATCTACACTTACCAAAGAAAACTCTTCAAGGAACTCTTACACACCCTCCCTCTCTTTTAAAAAAAAAAAAAGAAAATATGTTATCATTAACTATTTTCAATCAAATTTCTCACCATACATCCTTAACTCGCCTCCCACATCCAAGAACACAGCTGGCGAGACTGCAGAGGGGTGGGCCAGGTAAGGACCATCAATATGCCTTCTTGCAATAGATATTATTTTACCCACTTTTGGACACAAGAGAGGGAACCATCTGCCTTCTACCCTAGGCCCAAACAACTCTGTGATCTTTGGGCCTCTGCTGTCTCATTTACTGATATGCAAGCATAGCCATTAGCTTTTTACAGACTTTCACAGAATGCTATTTTGTTTTGTTTATTTAAGATAATAGAAAGTTTTCAGAGAACTCATCTCTTCCAGTTTGGCATGGCATGTAACAGAACTAAGAAACAGGAACACAAATAGACCCAAGTGCTTCTGGGAATTTAGTATATGATAAAGGGTGCTAGCTCCAGTCACTGGGAAAAAGGCAAGACTTCTCAATAAATAGTGATGGGATACTTTGGTAGCCATCTGGAAGAAAGATGGAGACACACTTCACATCCTACAAACAGGATGAATTCCAAATGCATCTAAGGTTTACCGTGAAAAATAAAAGTATAGAAGGACATATGGAAGAAATTCTTTATAGCCTTGAAGGAAAAACTTTTTTAAATCTATGACTAAAAATCCAGAAACCACAAAAGATGTTTGAATTCATCTACATAAAAATACAAACTTTTTTTACATGGCAAAATATACCCCAGGCAAATCCAAAAGACAAAAAGAAAAGGGATATTTGCAATTCGTGACACAGACCAAGGCCTACTCTTCCTGATTCAGGAAGAGCTCCTTACAATTGATAAGAAGACCAGCCAATCAAGAAAAAGAGGCAAAGGAAACTGGGTAGGAAAATATCTGCCTTTCAGATAAATGCTGGGCTTCAATAAAATAAACGTATACTAGAGTCATATGAAGATACCACCTCTCACCTATCAGACTGTCAGAGACCAGAAAATGTGGTAACAGATAGCACGGTGTCAATGTGAACTTCCCATTTTGATCACTATCATGTGGTTATTTAAAATGTTAACATCTGGGGCGCCTGGGTGGCTCAGTTGGTTAAGCGACTGCTTTCGGCTCAGGTCATGATCCTGGGGTCCCTGGATCGAGTCCCGCATCGAGTCCCGCATCGGGCTCCCTGCTCGGCAGGGAGCCTGCTTCTCCCTCTGACCTTCCCCCCTCTCATGTGCTCTCTCTCTCTCATTCTCTCTGTCTCAAATAAATAAATAAAATCTTTAAAATGTTAACATCTGGGGCACCTGGGTGGCTCAGTCGGTTAAGCGTCTGCCTTGGCTTCTGGTCATGATCCCAGGACCCTGGTGCCAAGCTCCCTGTAGGGCTCTCTGCTCAGCAGGGAGCCTGCTTCTCCCTTTCCCTCTGTGTGCTGCTCCCCCTGCTTGTGCTCTCTCAAATAAATAAAATCTTTAAAAATAAATAAAATGTCAACATTTGAGGAAGCTGGGTCAAGGGAGGCAGAAGTTTTTTGTATCATTTTTGCAATTTTTTGTAAGCTAAAATGTATTTCAAAATAAAAGAACAATTTTTTTTATTTTAGTGTGATAAAACGGCGTATTTGGTGAGGCTATGGGGAAGCAGGTAGGCTCGTGCACTGGTGACGAAAATGCAAAATTGCACAACTCTATGAAAAGCAATTGGGTAAGACGTATGAAAATAGAAACAGCCTAAATGCCCATCAGTAGGAAAACAGTAAAATACATTACATCTAAAGACAAAGCGCTTTTCACTTATAAAACAGGAGGAATGTCTCTAAGTTCTAAATAGGAAAGAGTTCAAAAATAGATAGTTACCTCAGAAAAACAAGGTAAGAACACTTCAGGTTATTTTCCCCAAATGCGTTTATCTATGTAGAGACTTAACTACCACTTGGCTGCTGGGTTAAGCTGCCTCAGGTATATCCCGGCAGTTTATCCTCGTTATGTTGAGATTCATGACCCATTTGAACTTAATTATCAGTAACCTTGGTGAGCTCACTACAGGCTTCTCCATCTAAATAACCCATAAAAATATGTTTTTAATCCAAGCTACAGGGATCTCTGAGGAACCTCACCATTGATATCTGATTATCTGAAGATGAAAGCATTTCACCCTTCATTTCTTCTAAAATCAGTCCCCAAACTCTTAGGTTACTTTTTATTAAATTGAGATATAATTCACATGCCATAAAAATTCACCAATTAAAATGTACTATTTAATGGTTTTACTTATTTTTGAAAGTTAATAGAGAAATCTCTTTATATTATAAAAAGAAAAAGGGGGGAAACAAGAGGGAAACTAATGAGTTGAGTAACCTATTACTTAGATATTTCCAGAACATTCTGGACGTACAACAAACCATAAACCTTGCCTCTGGTAAGGCCATCTGGGCGCCCGGGATAGGAGGAAGGCTTCCCTCCATGTTAGATTTCAGTTGCCTTTTGCCTGTTTGTTTGCTTTTATATGTATTACTCTTTCAAATAAAAATTTCCTTCAACAAAATAATAGCAGATAGAAAACAAATCTTACAATAAGCTAACCTTAACACCTACTCCTTTCACAGAACACTAAATCCTACAGATACTTCTGTTCAAAAACACATCTTCTGGAGCTAGGAGATAATTTAATATTCGCCCTGAAATAGATGGATCACACCAGTAAATGAACGAAAATGTAGTTATAATTTTGTTCTCTTCGGAAATGAACTGAATCAGATTAATGCAGCTAGTCATCCTGCAGTCAGACCTTCCTTAGGATGATTAAACTCTTTAAAAATCTGCAGCTAGTTGCCAGTACCTTTAAAAAAAAGTGATGAAATCATAAACTAATGAGTCCACCCCAACCTGCTGAAAGAGTTCTCAGTGCCAAATTTACGAACTAGTTTTGTTTTCTAGAAGCATCCTGCTTCCACAGAAAGGCAGAAGCTTATAGGCATCCACAATCTAAGGTGCTTTGTTTTACCTGTGGTTACAAAACACTTGGCTTCTGCTCCCTCATTCCAACTATGGGAGAACCATAATGAATCTCATCTTGGTTGTGAGTTGCTGCAAACCCAGGGACTTATTGACTGGGATTAACAGCCCTCTCCCACGGGCCTGGCAGGAGCCTCAACAAGAGGAGGACCACGCTATACCCCCCACCAACCCTGAAGTCCCTAAGCCCCTGTCCTGTGCGTGGCTTCCTGCAGTGCCCACAGGAGTATCTGAAGACTTCCTTCCACTTGCCCACACAGGCTGGTGGCTTGCTGCTTGGGCACACTGACTTTTCTTCCTTCGAAAGACATGCACAAACCATCTTCTGCCTCTATACTGAACAACATGGAATTGTGGTGCTGGTGGTCCCTTCATTCATGCTCTAGAACCCTGAGTGCAACCCTCACCACTCAGAATAGCACAAATTCTTGTTTTATTTCCGTGCAGGGGGAAAAAAAAAAAAATCAACCCCAGGCTTCAGAACCCTATCAATATTTAAGGGCTTCCCCTAAAATACGAGTTGAAAGGCTGAAATAGGGGTATTTTGTAAAGTTCTGAATTTAGCAAAGGAAAAAGGCTTATAAATCAATGTCAGCTTCTCTCTTGTGGGGGCAGGGGAAGATGCAGAAAGAAAAGGGTTGGTGGCATAGGAAATGAATCAAAGGCCTAAAACGGATAATAAATGTTTATATCTTCGGGCCACAAATTAAAACCAGAAAGGAGTTTTGATGACTCAATCTATTTCTGAAAGACCACCCTCCTAATGATCTGAGCACTCTTCCACGCCCACCAGCAGCATCGAAACCAACCACAAAGAAGTGTTAACACTCACAAGTAAAATGTTAATAAAATTTATCCTAGAAGACCAACTCCTAAGAGGGCTGCCAAACCTGTGAACTGTCATCATTAATGTCTTAACTGTTCTAGTGATACATATTTCCTTTCCTGGAATCGAACTGCTATTGCATTTACTCGTGTCAAGAAGAGATGCCGAGGGGCGCCTGGGTGGCTCAGTGGGTTAAGCGTCTGCCTTCGGCTCAGGTCATGATCCCGGTGTCCTAAAATCAAGTCCCACATCGGGCTCCCTGCTCATGGGGAGCCTGCTTCTCCCTCTCCTCCCCACTAGTGCTCTCTTTGGCTCTCTCTCTCTAATAAATACAATCTTAAAAAAAAAAAAAGAAGAAGAAGAAGAAATGCCGATCAGGTTTTTTTCCCCCCAAATCACTTAATTTACCCGATGCAAGAGTGGGAAGTACAAGGGGGAAAAAAAAAGGAAAAAGAACAGTGATGTTAGGAACATCTGGAATAACACTAAACTACTGGATCTCTTCTTCATCACCAAAGGCAAAAGGTAGACAAGGCTCTGAAACCATCAAGGACCGGACAATGTCCACCTTCAACATCAAAACCTCGGCCTCCTATGCCCTTCCTCACACTCCCAGGCCCTCTCTGGGAAGGACCAAGTGCAAATGACCCCACTGTCAATAGCCTCCAGGTGCCCCCTACCTGAAAAAGGGAGCATACCCCCTTTTATCCATATCGCATTAAAACCACAATGCGGTTGAATTATTCAGTCCTCTTTTTAGTGAAATGGAGTATTTCATAAGATAATAGAGAAAATGCAAAGCACAGAGATAAGAAAAATGTATCCTGTTATCATGCACATCATCAATGACAAAATAATTTCATAAGAGCAGCAACACTGCTAACCTCCCCGTGGGTCACCTACACTCACACATGTGCCTCTGAAGCACAATCTTTTTTTTTTTTTTTTAACTTTTTTTTTTTTTGAGAGAGAGAAAGCATGAGCAGGCAGGAGAGGCAGAGGGACAGGGAGAAGCAAACTCCCCGCGGAGCTGGAAGCCTGATGCAGGGCTCGCTGGAAGCCCAATGCGGGGCTTGATCCCAGGACCCTGAGATCTTGACCCAAGCAGAAACCAAGAGTCGGACACCTAACCAACTGAGTCACCCAGGCGCCCCTCGGGTCTTTTCATTTTAAATGACTTCTGTTCTCCTGAAGTCCTAGACATAAATCTACTGAAAAAGAAGAGAGAGAAAAGAGAGAGAGAGAGGGAGGACGAGTGAGGTGACCCAAGCTCTCGAAATTGTGGTTGAAACAGAGGGTTTCTCACCAGTGGCTCACTGACGTGTGAGCGCCGATCAACCTCTGTTGCAAAGCTCTCCCGAGCACTGGAGCACGGTGAGCAGCAACCCCCATCCTCCCCGGAATGGTGACAATCAAAAATGTCTCCAGACACTGCAGGCATTGCCCAATGTCCCCTGAGGGACGAAATTACCCCGCTGAGAACCACCGAACTAGAATACATGTAAATTAAGTAGACCAAGTTGTGTTGTTTTCTTTTTAAACAGCAAAAATAAGACAGGAATATTCATGTATTTTCTAACTATTCTGGAATGTGATTAAAATATTTAGACGGCAGTTGCTATAATCACCCCTTCCAAAATGGCACATTCAGTTAAACTCAGTGTCATGATTAACTAAGTCACAGTATGCCATATAATTAGAAGACAACCTCTAAACTCTAGCTTTGGAAAAGTGGGTAATGCATGTTATTGTTTATTTAAGAAAATGAGAAATATTAAAAACAAATATACAACTGTATGAATGTATGTCTGTGCTTGCATTAAAAAGCAATAAATAAAAGGAGGAAGGAAAAAATCATCTTTTTACAAATAGTGATGGAAAGGGCTTGAGCGAGAAGAGCCTGAAGATACAGAATGAGACTTTGAGCACACTTCTGGCTCTGGAACCATCTAAATGGTTTATGTAACTATAAACCAATATTAACTTTTTTAAGTCCTAAAAATCAAAAGCAGAATGGAAACCAATTAACCAAATTATATATTGAGTCGGTGACATAAACAGAGAGAGACATTATTCCAAAAGACTTAGAAACACAGTAATTTGACTGTATTTCCCTAGAGGGATAAACCCTGAGGACAAAGATACCCTCTGCCATTTCCACTACTCATATGGTTGGTAAAAATGTTGGTAGTTATTCTAAACATGTATGTGTTGTCTATAAATAAGATAATCAAGCAAATAAGTTCTTACGCCAATGTTCCTAGGGAGAAAAACTTTCAGCCTAAGAGAAAAGTGATACAAATATAAAACCAAAGAAGTAAAATATGCTGTAATTCGAATTCTCAATTAGAAATATCTGCGTGAACTTACAGAGGATTATGTCAGAAAACCAACCAAAACAAATGAGTGAACAAACCCACCTCTGTCCACTGAAAAGGCCCAGATCCAACAATCAGTCTGGAAGCAATGATCCCTAACTCCCAAACTGCAGTCCCCAAATTCCACTTCCTCCTAATGGGACCACGGTCTTTGAAATGTGGACCTCTGCCTGGGGTGGGCACAGCCGGTCGGACCCGAAGCACGACAGCCCTTAGCCTTCAGTGGCGATGACGTCACAGACTCTGGGCATGAGCAACGGAACACAGAAGCAAGCTCAAGCAGCCCAGCTAGGCTGCAGCCGGGCACTCTCAGCATAACAAGGATGCCAGCCGCAATGAAAGAAAATGCTCCAGAAATACCTTAGATCATGAGCTCATAATGTCTCTAAAAACACACAAGCAAACCACCTCACTGGTGGCTTGTGGAGGATGCTGGGGAACCAGAACTATTTATTCTGAGAACTGCCAAAGAAAAGGCAAGACTTTCCTGCGTAAGCGGACCTCAGGCTAACAGCCGCACATTCTCCTCATCTGGCTAGGAAACAGAGAAGGAAGAACATGATCAGAATGGCATCATTTTGAAACCCTGATGAATTCTGGATGGAGGCAGTGATCACCAGGGCTGTCTGTTCTCATGCCCTCCTCCTGAAGTACACACCACCCACGATGGAGTTCTGCCTGAAAATCAGAGCAGAAAGGGCTCCAGATCTGACCAGCAGCTTACAGGAAGGAAACACAGGGGCTGGCAGGCATGGCAAATGAGGGTCTGGTTAGCAAGCTGCAGCTGTGGGAAACCCAAAGGACGAAAGACTTGCTTTCTCCAACAAATCAATCACCGTGGGGGAAAAAAATGAGAGGGTGGAGAAAGCAAACACACCATTCAACAGCAATAAGGGTCTGAAATAATTGGGGAAATTGGAACAGTAGTCACAGGTTTGGTAATAATAAGAAATTAGTTACTGGAGTATTTACTATAATATTTACAGATGAACTGATATCTCAGATTTGCTACAAAAATAGGCCACTGGAGTGTGCAGGAGTTCAGATGGAACAAGACTGGCCATTCAGAACTATGTGCTGAAGTTCTAATAATGGATATTCATGAGGATTCATGCTATGATTCTACCTTTAAAAACTACACTGAATATGATTATCCTGTAAACTAAGAAATCACAGCTTAGGGGCACCCTGGTAGCTCAGTCCGTGAAGTGTCTGCCTTCAGCTCAGGTCATATTCCTGGAGTCCCAGGATCGAGCACCGTGGGTGGGGGGGGGTCCCCGCTCAGCAGGGAGTCTGCATCTCCCTCTGGCCCTCTCCTCGCTTGTGTGAGAGGGCGCGCTCTCTCAAATAGTATTTAAAAAAAGAAAGAAAGAAAGAAAGAAAGAAATCACACCTTACAAATGAGAGTCCAGAACATCAAAAAATAGGGCAGCCTGAAGGGCCTTCAGAAACCTGCAGGCTCCAAACCACCTTCTCCCTCGGAAGGCTAGTAGAGCAACCCCAGGCCCCAGAGCGAGGGGCCAGCGAGGCCACCACAGAACCCAGCTCCTGAAATCTCCTCGGTCTTTCCACGTGGTGCGGCAGGACTGGGTAGAAGAAGAGTTCTGACACACTCATAAGCCTTTTTTTTTTTCTTTTAAATATGGGTGGGGGGAGCAAGAGAGAGCACAGAAGCAGGGGGAGCGGCAGAAGGAGAGGGAGAAGCAGACTCCCCGTGGAGCAGGGAGCCTGATGCGAGGCTCGATCCCAGGACCCGAGGATCATGACCTGAGCCGAAGGCAGACGCTTAACCGCTTAACTGGCAGAGCCACCCAGGCGCCCCATAAGCCTGCTTTTTACCATCCACTGCTAAGGTATTAATGCTCTTCCTTTTGCTTATGAATATACTTCCAAAAACATTAAGTTTTTGGTAATTTGAACTCCACCCCGCCCAAGAAAAAGAATAATCAGTTCATTCATTCAATAACATTGTGAGAATTTATTCAGCTGTGGACTACACATCAGACAGTGAAACCTTTAGTGTCCTAGGAAAGCACATACAGCAGCTGTGTCATCTGCACGCTGATCAAACTATGTACACTTTCCGGCTCACAGGCTGTGATGAGAGTGTGTGGCACTGGTTTGTGTGAATTGTGAAATTATAAAAATTAAAGCATTTATCAAGCACCCGCTCAGCCAGGTCACCGTGATCCGCTGTTTTAAAGTGAGTCCGTGAGAAATGTCTCTCACTGCCAAGAAGCTGAGCCCATCAGAGTACTCTATAAACATATAATAAACTGTGCTGATACACAAGTAAAGAATAAGGACATCCCAAGGACATGAAGCCAAGATAAAACTGCTGGAAAATGCCAGCTGGTGAGGCCTGAGGGAGGAGAGAAGGTGTGTTCAGTAAATGGGTATTTTAAGCCCCCACATCCCATACAGCCCCCAGCCCTGCCAGCCCCACACAACAGCCACCCTGAAATTGACGGAGCCTACACCCGTGCCCATTCCATTCTCTGGGGCAAGGACAAAGCACTGAAGGCACAAGAGATTAAATGAGACGAGAAAAGACCAATTTCTTATCAGCGTGGCTGTAATTGACATCACTTCCCCAGGCTTCTCCAGATGAAATCAACATTCTCTTACAGATTACTAGAATTTAAATCTTCATGGGGGAAGGATTACAGATGTGGTCTAAGCCCTTCACTTCACAAATGAGAAAAGAAAGGTGCAGAATGGCTGAGCCCCAGGCCACGCGGGCTTCAGGGTGGCTCAAGCACCCTTCCAGTTATGTTACTCAAGGCTATTTCCGGAGCCCCAAAGTTTCCTGGCTGGAGGTCACAGCACCCAAGCTGTGTCATCCAATTCTTGTCAAGTTCTACTAGACCAGAGAACTATCCTAGTGGTTTGTATCTGTGTGTTGTCATGAAAGGGAGGACAGTTTCATTCTGGCTGATTACTTATGAAGCCCTGTGGGCGAGAGCTTTCCTTATCAGCACAGGCTGACCATCCAGACTCTTGCTCTGGCATGGGTCAGAGGTCAAAGCACAGAGCTGAAAACCCCCCATGACTTGCCTGTGCTCATCAGCGGGTGGCAAGAGGCCCATCTGGACCGCAGCCTTAAAGACAGAGGCAGAGCCCACTGAAGACAAGCTCCACTTCTTTCCAGGTGTGCTGAGAATGGAGCCAAAGGCCAGGGGTTCCAGCAGCCCACCCTGGCGCTGAGCCCCTCTGCCTGAGAATGAAGATGAGCCAGAGGCTGAGGGGCAGGGAGACAGCCCATCAGGGAGATAGCTTCATGCAGCACCACCAGACCCGGGGACCCCATCTACGGCTCATCTCACGTGTGTGAAGCAGCAAGAAGGGGCCAGGGGAGGTGGCTGGGCCCCCAGGCTGCCTGCCCAGGGACGCACTCCCCAGCACACCACCTCACACAGCGCCCAGGCATATAACCTTACCCGTTTTAGGAGCCTGGCCACCTACCAGCTTATGGCACCAAGCAGCAGAGAGCTCAGCACTGGTTACCACTCTGAGTCAGCAGTGCAAGACCTCCTAAAAATAGGTGGTAAGCAGTTACACAAGCTGCAGGAAGTGAAGAAATGAGAGTCTGTAACTGTAATCCGATCAACAAATTCTAAGGACACGAGCACTGTTTCTTAATGGTTTGCTTTTATGTCTAATGTGCAGGCCTATTTATGGGTTTTGACGAAGAAGGAGCTGACTGTATTTTTAGCTCACAAATCAACTTTTAATTCTTCCCATTCTACAAATGGGAAATAACACTTCACATAGCACAAGCAATAAAAATTAAGATGTTTTGAAGATAAGCCACTTCTGCTCATTTGCATTTAACACACGATTGATTATACTATGCATTAGGCTCTGATTGTATGCTCCTCCTCCAAGCCGGGAGTGAAGACAGAAGTCAGCACCCATCTGTGGAAATTCAGTTAACTGCTGCTAGTGGCCAATGTTTTCTGGTGGCCAGGGCAATGGTTCTCCCCTCGTGCCTGACCAGCAGCAGAGACACTAGGAAGCTTCCCAGAAATGTAAATTACTGGCGCCCACTCCAGGCTCCAGAGGCAAAAACTAGGAGGTTGGGGGCAGCAGTCTGTCTCAAAAAGCCCTCTAGCTAATTTGGAACAAACTCTAGTTTCAGAACCACGAACCACAGGGCAAGATGCTCACAAGAGATTGTAATAGGCCATAAACGCTTTGCAATGCATTTCACAGACACGTTTTATTGCCCATATTAGGATGTTATCTAGCAAGAGAATCTCCCAAAAAACAGTTCTCCCATTGGAAAGAACTCTCTTATTAGGATCAAAAGAAATAGGGTAATTTTTTCTCATTGAAAAATGTTATGAAACTTTCTTTTGTGCACCAGGGTCAAGTACATGTACGAATGCAACCTTGGCCTGGTTGGTCATCACCCCTGTGGGAAGGTCCTGGTCGAGCCACCCAGGAAGGCGAAGAGGACAGATCCTTCCCCAGAGCAGCTCAGGGGGGTCTGCGGCCAGTCTCTGGGGGGCCTGCGGAAGAAAAGCCTGGCAGAGACGCATGCGTTAGATACATCACAATCATTTTATATTTTAAATTGGAGGAACTTGTCCACATCTGCTTAGCATTCTGAAAAGATTAACACAACTAGAATACATTTTTAAGAACTCAAGGCAATGGGGCACCTGGGTGGCTCAGTCATTTAAGCATCTGCCTTCAGCTCAGGTCATGATCCCAGGATCCTGGGATGGAGCCCCGAGCCAGGCTCCCTGCTCAGCGAGGAGTCTGCTTCTTCTTCTGCCCCTCTCTCTGCTCATGTTGTCTCTCTCTCTCTCTCTCTCTCTCAAATAAATAAAATCTTAAAAAAAAAAAATAATAACGTAAGTCAAAAAATAAGAGATCCACTGCCCTGACTACCATCTCCCTCTGTCAAAAACACATGGAATTAATACGATGGCTTCTGTCTTGAAGCAGAGTGGTGAATTACAATGGCTTATAACTGAGTTAAAGCTATTTAAAAATGAAGAGAAGGAATAGAGGGAAACTAGGAAAAAGCAGACATTTCACGGATAAAGAACTTTTAAAGAAAAGAAACAAAAACTAGAAAACTCAGAAACAGAAGGTGTCTTGGGGAAGGTTAGTAAGATCTGCCCTGGGCAGGAGCAGCTCTTCCATCACGTATCTAGTTCTCTAATACACCCTAGGGAACACCCTCCTATAGAGTACGATACACACATACATGTAAATACTACTTACAGGACTTGTTAAGAGATGAAGACAAGCAATAGTAGTTTCAGAATATCCATCCCCGTTAATGAGAAAAGTAACTTGGACAGAATATGGGTGTGCATATACAAACCAGAGAAGAAAGCTAAGCATCAGGCTGCACGGCCATCAGCTAAATGGTGCTGACAGAAATGGTGGCAAACAGAAGAGCTTCCCTCTCCTCTGAACCTACTTTTAGGCAGTGGCTTGCCCCACGGAGGGTATTTATGGGTGTAGGAGTTGCCAGGGCATCAAAACCCTTTAAACCAATGACAGCGATAGTGTCTAACTCTGACGTCTAACTCATGTAGCTGATTTGAGGCTCACTGTATTCAGAACGGGTCTCCTTCCTCCCGCTTCCAAGCCCCCCAAATTCAAATGAACCAAAGTGAAAAGAAAGTCAGCACTTGGCAGCTTTTACAGGCCTGGTCCTCATTTTTGCATCCCGGTACAGCGGGTGCCACCTCAGAAGGGCAGGGTCTGAAGCAGAATCTGCCCCTGAGTGGCAGGAGTCCACTCGGTGCACCTGGTCCCTCGAATGGCCAGCGAGCGACCTGTGAGCCAGGGGTCTGCACACCAGTCCCATCACAGAGGAGCCGGGCTCACACGGGGGGACGAGTTTCTCCTACGGAAAGGCCAGGGGTCCAAAGTGAAGCAAAAAAGCACTGGTCTCGATCTTCCCATCCCACACTCCTCACTGTTGTCAAGGCGAGAGAGCAGAGCCGGGCATTTCTCGCAAAAGGGAAGCTGGCTGCGGGGATGCCCTCGGAGGGTGGGGGGAGCCGGTCTCCCCTGCAGTGAGGAGCCCAGTGAGGCTCACTGTATTCGTTTGCTTGGGCTAACGTAAGAAAAGATCACAGAGGGAGTGGATGAAACAACAGAATTATGTGTTCATAGTTCTGGAGGTTGGAAGTCCCAGATCAAGGTGTGGGCTGATGTGGTTCCTGAGAGCTCTGTTCCTGGCTTGCCAACAGCAGCCTTCTCGCCTTCTAGCTGTGTCTTCACGTGGTGGAGAGACAGCCAGGTCCTCGGCGCTCTTCTCAGGAGGACACGAGTCCTATCCAAGCAGGGCCCCACCCTTAGGAACTTATTTAACCTTGATTCCTTCCTTAGAGGCCCTGTCCTCAAACACAGACCGGGGGGGCGGGGGCGCTACGACCTCAACAGTGGACATGGGGTGGGGGTGCCCAAATTGGTCCAGTTGGGGGAACTGGCCCGAGGCAACTGCAGCAATAGGATTAGACCTGGGGTTGGGGTGTCCACGCCTTCCATGGCCCTGAGCTGACCCTCCTTCTGCAGGAAGAAAAGGACCCAGGAAAGAGAAAGGCAGCTGAGTGGTACAGGGCCACAGGCTGCACAGATCAGGAAGGCAGGAGGGACAGGCAGCTGCCTAGGTGCCGCCACCCCTCGGGGTGCCAGACCAGAACCCAGGCACAGTCGAAACAAAGCGCAGACAAGAGGCAAAACGCAAACCACCACACTCATGGACACTGACATCCTCCAAGCCCTGGCAGGGCACCAGGCCCAGCTGAGGCCTGGCGGGGGTCCCCTCCTCTGAGTCTGATGACAGTCCCCTGGGGCCAGCGCTGAGAGCGTCTACTCGTGAGAATGAGGGGCTGAGAAGCAGAGGTCAGGGAAGCTGCCCAAGGCCACTCAGCCGCAAGGGGCCAGGCAGGGGCTGGTACTAAGGCAGCGGGCCCGAAGGCAGCCCTCCTGGCCTCCAGGACACATGGGAAGGGAAGAGACCTAGGAAGGGTGCAACGCTGGAGCCCGGGGATGGCAGGAAGGAGGACAGGGCAGAGGCCAGGACTCGAGGATGCAGAAAAACCAGAGACAGCAGTAGAGACAGGAATCCGAAGGGCCAGGCTGCCGCCCTCCAGAGCCGTACCCTGAGCCGGCACACGTCAGGTCCTTTACAAAAGGATTTAGCTCTCCTTCACAGCCCCGGGATTGTGGCAATTCATCCTTCTCCTAAACACACATACAGGCCGTGCGCTGAAGGAACCTCCTAGCGGCCCGTGCCTCCAGTGGAGCAGACATCAGACCCAAGTGGAGTTCAAGGCCAACCCCAAGGCTGGCCGCAAAGTCTCCAAATCCAGAGAGCTTCCGGGGCGAGCGTGGGCCAGCACGCCCGCCCTGTACCCCACCGCCCACTAGCTGTTCCCAGGGCCAGGTGAGATGAGCAAGAACTCCCAGCCAGGCCCAGCACACAGCTAGTGCTGCTCAGTTAATGGTAACGGTTGCTATTACCCAGACTCAAAATAACCGTTTTGTTTGGTATCAGAGCCATCTGTATACATTTCTCTGTCTTCCCTGTATCAGGTGTGGAGACTGTCTGCAATTTACCGTTCTCTCCACAACACTAATCGTGCATCCCTCCACAGAAGAGAGGATCGATAAAAGGCTGGATGAGTGAATTAATTAACTGATAGAGAACTGTACAATGGAAGGGACAGGAGAATAAGGCAAATAAAGCAGAAGGTAAATGAGAAAATCGACAGATGGGCAAAGGGTGGACACACATAGATGAAAAGATGCAAAAAAAAAAAAAGGCAAAAGATAATAAGTGCAGGGGACAGAATGGTCTGGGTTAAATGACTGGTGTCTCCCTGGAGTGTCTTTCTGTATCAGAAGGATTTCATCGCTACCAGCTATAATCATCCATTTTCTTCAGCACGCCAGATAAGAACAAATAAATAAAAAGACACTGCACTCACTAGGAGGAATTAAGCACCCTATGCCCAACCTCCTGCTAGCCCAGGGGTGACGTTCTGCATATGACTGAGTTCTCCCGGGCTTTTTCATACAAAGCACAATAGCAAACATCGCTGTGCACACAGCAGGGTGACCCCAGCCTTGGCAGGAAGGCTTCAGACACCTGAGCTGACACTGACACGGCCTGGTCAGATGAGCTCGGCAGCTCCCACTCCATCCCGGCTGGTTTACACTCTCCCCGTATTTCATGGCAGGGAAACCCATCTGTGGGTCCTTTCAGGTCAAAAGAGGTAAACCAGGCAGCATTAAAATACAGCTTTCTATTGGAGGTCCTCTGATTGAGTCACTTTTACTCCGCTTTAATTTTATCTCTGTGATTATCAAGAACTACATTCCCATGTCCCTCCCCACTGACAACACTATGACTATTTTGTCCTATGGCTCCAGACAGCACAGGAAAAGGAAGCTTCCAGAGAGGCTCCTCGGTGGGGAGGGGAAACTGCCCTCCGTGCTGTGCCCACTGGCACACAAACATCATGGCCACCTCAGGCTCCCAGCGACATTACCCAGAACCACATGCCTGCTCCAGAAAGCATTCTGAATTGTGAGGCTGTCCACCTGCATTCACAATTTCTTATCTTTAGCCATATATATCCTATGCAGTCGGTTTTATAGGATGAAATACCTATGTATATCACAAGAATGCTGAAATGGGAAATGTCAGAAACACTAGCGATGCGGATCTGTCACCCAGCCCACTCCCCAGGACCTGGAACACAGCTGGACACCGGACCCAGAGCAGGCAGATAGGTGTTTCCTCCAGAGGCCAAAATGCCATGCCCTTTGTTCACAATTTTGAAGGTGCTATAGTTTCCACTAGATTAAGTGAGAATCTTTTATGGAAAGCACTTAACAATGGCCTGACCCATACCCATGCTCAATTTAAATGTTAGTGATTAGCATTATTATATATGAGTGATAATAGTACATTCATGCTCACTTTTGTTGTAAAAACCCGAAAACCTCTTCACATTGTATACCCTTAGCCTTTACCCGCTGGGACACAGGAAGGCAAGAATGACGTGCATTCCTCCATGCATTCCTAGCACAGCTTCTGGTACATGGTAGAAACGGCTCGTGAATGTCACATGCCCCTTCACACTTCATTGGAAGCGGTACCCACCATTACTGGCATGAAAAGGAAATCGGGAACAATTTGCTATGTAAGCAAATGAACCTTTCCTCTCCCCTTCGTCCCAAGCTCAATCTTCAGGGGGGGAAATACTTCTTACTGGCCATACAAATTAGCACTTACCACTTGCACAGTTTACAACCAGCAAGTAAGACCAGCTCAGAGCCAACTCCGCATCAAGCTATTCTTACCCTAAATAAAAAGCACCCTATATGTGAGCGACACAAGAGAATCCCCACCCAAGGGCACCGTTCAACCACTAGCTCTGCCTTTTACCTAAAATTCTACCAAAGGCAACTCACACCAACCTGTAGAACAGTTAACATCTAAATAACATCTGAGCAGGAACAAATTAATACAGAGACTGCTAACCATGCCCCCATCCTGGTGATTACAGGCAAGTCAGCCCTTGTGCACTGGGTTACTTTTGCAATTAAAACAAAATAAAACAGAACAAAACAAAACACCTCACTAATTAAAAATGGAAAACCAACCAACCAACTAAATGATCACAGGGTCCCCACTGGCTCATAATTATGCCATTTAGCATACTGTGATTGATAAGCCAGGAAGTTCTGACATCAACTAGAGAAAAGATGTAAACTGAAAAAGCCATGTCTTCCTAAGAGCAGAAAATTATGTTTTCAACAGAATCAATGACCGGAGGACTCATTCACATCTAACACTGCTTTTACAAAGACTGTAACAAGTATGCCTTCAGTTCTGTTCATGCTTACATGCTGGAAATTCACGATGCACAAGGACATATGTTTCTGTTCTCTGTTAGAGAGTAAACGGAGCTGATGTGGCAGAGTACGTGGCCCGCAAGGAACGGAGTCTGCAGACCTCCGTCACCCAAACAATGATCAGATGAAGAAGATGCAGTATTCAAAGCTGTGAGTCACGGAAGAGACATCAACTTTTACACTTTGCATTTTACTTCAGGAAAATCAAACAAGACAAAACTGCCTTTTGCTAGCTGTGATATTTTAGTTTCCAGGAAAGGGATGTATCTAAAGCAACTCTGCAAAAGACTCATGAATTGCTAAATGTCTTCTTGTCTCTCCGATATGAGGCTGGTCTTCCACAGATGCCACCACGTTCCCCCCTGAAGTGGCCCAGCGTGGTGATGGTGGCCTGAGTTTACCTGTCATACTGCAGCTGGACAAGCCCCTTCCAGGGACAGGCCAGCACCTCACTAGTGAGCCAAGGCAGAGCCAAGACAGCCACTGAGGAAGCTGGCATTCACGTCCTTTTCCACCTCCCACCGGCACGCATCACGACAGAGCGTGGTGGTGGGGTCCCTGACCCAGTGTGACTGGTGTCCTTATAAGAAGCCAGAGACACAGGGGGGCCACCATGTGATTGATGATGAGGGCAGAGACCGCAGCTCCACAGCTGCAGGCCAAGGAACGCCAAAGCCTGAGGTAACCTGAAGCTCATAAGAGGCAAGGAAGGACTCTCCCCTCCAGGTGTCAGAGGGAGTGCGGCTGCCAACACCTGGACTTCAGACTTCTTGCCTCCAGAACCGTGAAACAATAAACTTCTGTTGCTTTAAGCCACCGAGTGTGTGGTACTAGGAAAGGTATACAGTCAGTTTCTGGGAACATGGGGGCTATTTCCCAGGCCAGACGGTGGCCACCCTTCCAGCAGGCTCTAGCCTGCACCATCAACATCCCCACAGCCCCGCGGCCTGGAAGCTGCAGCAGGGAGCCAAACTTGGGATTAAGAACCAAGTGATTTTCTCTTCAACTTTAGCAGTTTGAGGGCTTTTAAAAATGGTTGCAAAGTCATGCACAAAGCAAGAAAAGTCTCTTTTAGAGCATGATCAAAGACATGAAAACACCTCTGATCAGACAAGTACTTGAAGATCTCTGAGGAAAGAAACATATTGCAATAATCACTAGACTCAGTGACCACAAAACAACGCTCTCCAGAACGTACAAGGCTCTGAAGAAATAACAAAAGAAATTACTTAATCATTTACATAAAATTAAAAAGCTTTGATAGAGAAAAGCCAACAGAAAATCACTCCCAATGGGTATGAGTATGTATTAAAATCCAAATATCAACACTGCCAAAATAATAGTAACATTATCCACACCAACAGTTACTAACACACCTAGTTTTATGCATATAACTGACATAAAGCACACAACATAAGGAACACTTACCAAATTACCAAGCACCCGTCAGAAATGATTAGGAGCTGGGGCAAACTCAGTGCATCTTACTAAGTCGTATACTGCATTAGGGAATATGGTATAAAAGGGCATCATTATTCGTGATGCCAACTGTGCCCCTTCCCCACCCCCACCTAGCTCCTTCCACCTGTGCAGAGGGGAGACTTTGGTGGGGAGTCGGATGCCCCAGGACGTTGCAGACCTCATTTTACTATCTACCTTCCACTGCCCTCATCCTCCATAGGTAGAAAAGTACCTAATGCATGACCGGGGTTCACTGAATTGTAGTAAGATGTTCCTGCAAGGCACAAACCTGGGCTCTTTGTTTCAAAGAGCTTCAGTTGCTCCCTGAAGTGGCCATCAGCATTTCCGAGCACATGCTACATGAAGCAGGGCTAACCAGGCACGAGCTCAAATCTGTGGGGGAGGCTGTGCATCTCCCTGGTTTTGGGAAGGCCTGGTCTTCAAAGCACACACACGCAAGAAAAAAGTTCAGGCAAGTCTCTTTTCTAGTGACAACCTACGAGGCTCCCCAAGGGGATGGGGACCAACCAAGCTCAGGCTAGGTTACAAACGGCCCTTTTGGCATTTCTAAACACCACTCAGAGCATTTTCATTGCTATTGCTGTTCAGTTTTAAATCACTGCATATTTTATTTTTATTTATTTATTTATTTGACAGAGAGAGAGAGCGAGCACAAGCAGGGGGAGCGGCAGGCAGAGGGAGAGGGAGAATCAGGGTCCCTGATGAGCAAAGAGCCCGATGTGGGACTCGATCCCAGAACCCTGGGATCATGACCTGAGTCAAAGGCAGATGCTTAACTGGCTGAGCCACCCAGGTGCCCTTCAATCACTGCATATTTTAGAGAAAAGCCCATGGTAAGGCTTGCCATGGCCCTTTTAGAGCTAATTCAGCAGGAGCTAAGACTCAGGCTAGCTGTTTCCCCAGCCGCTTCAGCAGAAAGCCTAGCACATCTCATGCGGATTTTAAAGATTTTATTTATTTTTTTGACAGAGAGAGACACAGCAAGAGAGGTAACATAAGCGGGGGAGTGGGAGAGGGAGAAGCAGGTTTTCTGCTGAGCAGAGAGCCCGATGCGGGGCTTGATCCCAGGACCCTGGGATCCTGACCTGAGCGGAAGGCAGACGCTTAACGACTGAGCCACCCAGGCGCCCCTCATGCGGATTTTAAAACCACCTTTCAGGGGATTTTAAAACCACCTGTTTTACTTTCCAACCAAGTAAAAAGAAAGAAAAGTACTAAAGCTAGACACTAGCCCCTAGCAGAATTCAGGAGCAGGGTGATAGGAACATACAACATATGTGGCCAGCATTCAAGTAAGAACTTGTGTGGAACTAAAATTAACTTTCACAGTTAAGAGTGCTGAGTATGTAGGGCGTTTCCCCTCAAGTTCTCAAAAGGTCTTCAGCCCAATCATCACCTGAGGTGGAGGGGCGGAAGGTATGGCACTGGTTTGAAGGGAACACTAGGGGCAAGGAGAAGGTGGATGACCGGCCCCCCACTAGTGATGTGCCAGAAGGGGAGCCCATCACTAGTCCCCAGAACTGTCTGGCCTGTCGGCCAACAATCAGACCAGGAAAGTCATCCTCCCCCTCAAACTATTCAAAACCAGAGGTGGGAGGAGCAAGAAACCACCTAATGAGAGGCTTCCACACTGGGAGAAACCAGACAGCAACTTCTCCGGGTCAGAGGCGGGGCTTACAACCTGCAATCTCTGTGCTGGGGGCTTCTTCTCTTTAAAACCAGTCATGGTTACAGGCTAGCATGTGGCCATCCTTCCCCTCCCTTCCCCCTGCCTTTCTTTTCCTTGGCAAGCACAGAGTGAGGAAGGGGACGGGGAAATTAGGTCTTTGTCCTGGATCCCCTCCCTTGACTTAAGGGACCCAGCGGGCCCCAGGTCATCAGGTCACTGGGACACTGTCAAAGAAATTGGCAGCTCTATGTAGTTAATCTCAATCCAAAGCATTACAGCAAGAAATCAGCAGGGACTAGAATATATGCACACGCAAACACCCAGTGACCCAAATGACATTGCCAGAGTCCTTCTATTTATGCACCCAGATGCCAGCTGGAGAAACAGGCATGGGTACCTGAGAGTTGACAGCTACTACCGTTCACAGACAACTGCAGGGTCATCACATGCCAAGGAACAGGCTCCTTTCAGGCACCACTCTTTATAAACCTTACAACTACCCTAGGAGATAAGTATTACTATTGTTCCCATTTCTCAGATGGGAAAACTGAGGCACAAAGAGCCCTCCAAACCAAAGTCCCACAGTACCAAGTGGAAGGCCACAATCCATGCCAGGGGACCAGATCTGTACCACCATGGTGTACTGCCTCTCGGGGTTAAGTGCACGAGGGTTCAAAGACAGGCGTACAGGAGAGGCCCAGGAGACCTTCTAGGAAGGAGCCACTAGTTCTAGCTCTGGGGTAATCCGGACGCTCCAAAGGAGAGATGCCATTGCACTCCTGCCACATGCAAGGAGGTAAGCAGTGGGGCCGGTGGGGAGGCAGGCTAAGCACTGGAACAGCATGGGCAAAAGCACAGTGTGTAAAAGTGCATGGCCTTGTTGGAAGTAAACCAGTGTGATTATGTTCATAAAATTTAAAAAGTACTAAATGGTGGCAGATGAAGCAAAGATCTTATTTTTAGGGCCCTTTAATAACACCCAGGAGCCCAGACTTTATCATGAAATGGGGACCCAGAGGCTTCTAAGGAGAAAAGTGAAACAAGTACATCTGTGTATTAGAAAATCAACCCTGCTACCGATAAAAGGTTGATGAGAGGGAGGAAAGTCCAGAAGCAGGAGGATGAGAGGACTGTGGCCAGGTGAGAGAGAAAGGCCTGGTCCGGGCAATGCGAAGAGAGAAGGTCAACGTTTCAAGGCATGGTGACCACAGGCTACCCTCTGATCTGTGACTGTTGGCTCAGTGTAATTATTAATAGCACCCCTTTCTGCTAGCAAAGGTGCCTGGCACAGCCAGAAATACGGTCACTGTATTCCACACCCGCTTGGGCACAATATACGTACGGTAAGAGGGAGAAGCAGGATTTGAGGATGAACATAAGAATTTCAGCCCAGATACCAGATAAAAATAAGGGTGTGTCTTTTAGATAAATTTACATACATGAAAACCGTATTATGGAAATATGGTGACAGATTTAAATATTTACGACCATCCTGCCCCCACTTGACCTAGATGCTGCGAAACGAAGCTTTTTGCCCTGAAAATTTCACTTTAAAAACTATTCAAATATTCTACAATATTTCTTCTTCTTGATTAATCTCACAATCAGAAATTTTTTTTCTAGTAACAAATGTATGCCTCGTCTCCAGTGCATCCAAAATATTCTTCGTTGAAGTAATGCATACCATGAGAAAAAAACAAAACTAAATAAATGGGAGGAGGAAGAGCTTATGAAGAGGATAGAACTGAATTAAATAATCGAGGAACAGCAAGGTCCAGAGAAGTGACTCCGCTGTAAAGTGTGTGGGTGCGTATATGACATTATGTAAGACAGCAGAAGGCAGTCTGATCACACACACCCACGTAGGCCGCGCTATCCCCACACTGCTTTTCTCATGTCAGTTCCTCCTTTCCTGCAGCTAAGAAAGTTAATCCCATCCTCCAGCCTATATGAACTCCACAAAACAAATCTCCTGCTAGGGAGGTACATGTGCACGTCCGGGAGTGTGGGTTTTAAACCACAGACAAACCAAGAGGTCCAATTCAAAAGCCGTATTATTAGTGGAATAAAGCTAGCACTCTTTATACACATCCTCCACCTGTGCCGCACTCAGTGGGTGGGGAACAAGTTCTCTCTTCCCTCCAGGCACCCACGGGTGGGTCCTCTACAGTGTCTGGATTCACAGGGGCTGTATTCTACTCCAGGAAGCCACATTTTGCTGGAATGCTGCAACCTCTCACTTTGCAGGGGTTAAAGAGGGATGCTGCCATACCCTCAGAGATAAAGGACCACAAGGGCAACCGACTTAAAGCATCCCCTTTAATTAAATTAATGCAAAAAGCAAAAGTTCTGAGTGTTGTCTTCTTTGTTCTCTTCAGGAATGAGTCTAAGAAAAAACACATTTTACTAACCACTCCTAGTCCAATTATTCTCGATAATTTCTCAATTTTGATATTTTATGGAAACCACATTTCTGAGTTTCAAAGAATATATTCTTAGAGCAAGTTCTTAACACTCTTTTTTAAATAGCCATTAGCCCAATTTATGCACACAACCAGCAGTTCTAAGGGCGTTATTTCTTACCGTCCAAGGAGACCTGAGCAGGGGCTCGAGCAGACGGTGCCCTGGCTACCTGATGTGGCCACAGCGCTGGCATTCCTCTGTGGGAGGCTGCTCATTGGGAAGCGGCCCAGACCAGTGACTTCCCCTCTGCACTCAGTGGCCCTTCTTCCCATCCCCACGCATATATAATAAGGGTAGTCGTGTTCTCCAGGACATCCTCCTCCTCCCTCACGGGGGATGGTCACTGACCGGCTCGGGGTGGGCATCTGACCGACGTGGACCAAAGACGTGCCCCCCTGAGAGGTGGGATACAGAGCGGCGCTTCCGTGAGCCACACAGCCTCCATGCTGTTGGGGCGACTGTCCCCCCACCCCCACCCCGCAAGCCCCGGGAGAGGTACCGCAGGCCCGCAGGGTGCAGAGAGAGGCAGAGCATAGAGGCAGGGCGGCTCTCCCCTACGTGTCCCCGAAGCCTTGCCGACACCCCTTCGGAAGACACCCCACCCCTCAGGACGACTTCCTCTCTTGCTTCAGGGAGCTCCAGAGGGGCTCCGGTACCTGCCACCCTGGCCGCTCCTCTGAGCACGCTGGGGGAAGCTGGGGAGGTGAGCGCCAGATGCAAACACAGAGTGTGGGGGCGCCGCATAAAGGCAGGAGCTTCCTGTTCCTGGCAGAAGGGCAGCAGGAGCTGGACGGATAAGCAAAACCGCTCTGCTGGGATCTGAACCCCCTAAGCATCACCAACGCCGAGCCGCCCTGGGGCAGGGCTGTGCAGGAAAGCCTGCGGTCGCTTCCTGCTTGTCAGCGGGGAACAGTCTGTCCGAGGCTTCAAAGCGTGGTTCTGCCCCCCGCCGACCGGCACACCAGAGGGAACCACGGTGCCTCCCCGAGACTGCACGGCAGCACCTGGGTGTGCAGCGCACACGTGGACGGCTGGTAACTTCCCCGCGGTGCAGCTGCGATGGGATCATTTATATTCATTTCTGGTAGCCAAAGCGGGCATGTTCAACTTTTTGTTTTGGTTTCCCTCCTTTTCTGCGAGTATAGTCTGCGTGATGCATGACTGGTGGATTCTCAGTACTCCATTCCTATTGATCCACGCTGAGATGAAACAGCAGCGACCACTCTTTGTCCCCCACATGCCAGGTGGCACCGGGGCAGTTCATTCCACCCACACTCGGGAGAGTCCCTGTGCCAGATGTGCCCTGGCGTCCGGACCACTGCCATCCGGCCACGCTCCCCTCTGGACCACTGAGGCTACATTTCCCAGGCCCTTACCAGCTGGACTCTGGGTAAGGTTCTGCCAAAGAGGGGCCCTGGTGCAACATTAAAAAGCAGGAGGGGGCACCTGGGTGGTACAGTCAGTCAAGCATCGGACTCCTGATTTCCGCTCGGGTCATGATCGCAGGGTCCTGGGATCGAGACCCACAGCATCGCAGCATCAGGAATCTGTGCTCAGCAGGAAGTCTGCTCTTGAGAGATTCTCTCTCCCTCTCCATCTGCACCCCTAACCCCGAGCTCGCTTGCCCTCTCTCTTGCTCGCTCGCTCTCTCCCTAAAATAAATAAAAATCTTTTAAAACTAAAAAAAAAAAAAAAAAAAGGCAGGAGGGAAAGGTGAAGACTTGCCCACTCCCACCCCCGCAAGGCAGGAGCAGGGTTCTAGAACAGCATGGCCAATGCATGGCAGCAAGTGGCTGAGGCTCAGGCTGTGCCTTAGCTCCCAGGGCAGGACCAGCAGTTCAGGCTTCCTGCTGGCGTGGGGGGTGACGGCGGGGAGCACCAGCTCCTGGGCTCTGGGGGACTCCCATGTCCTTGTTTTGTTCCTGCAGACCTAGAGCCAGCGCTGGCTCAGTTTCTGATCTTTGGGTAACATGTCCTCCCCCTTTGGCTCCTTCAGCCCTTTATACCCTTTTGTAACCATTCCCTGGACTAGACCTTGTGCATCTAAAATACCTAAGAGGTTTCTATTTTGCTAACAGAGAAGCCCCAAAGAGGGCAGAAAGAACCCCCCAGCCACAGTGAAGCAGAGTCCATCTGAAGAATTACAGCTGGCCAGTGTGACTCTCAGGTGAGTCAAAACAGAAAAAAAGCAAAGGGCGGTGTCACTTCTCACCTGTCACCTGAGGTCTGACTGCTAAAGGTCCCTGCAGCCCGGGCAGAGCTGACATCACTCTGCTAACCAGCTGGGCCGCTTGGAGGAGGAACACAGCAAGCTAGCCCACATCAGCCGCTCAAGCAACCAAACCTAGAAGAAAATCCACAAGTTCCTTCTTCTGCTCATGCTCAAAATGTCATAAAGGTCCCCTGCTGGGCCAGGGGACAACCCAGGACTTGTGCAGTGCAGCTGCCCTCCATGGGTGGGCAGGCAAGGCATAGGAAGCAGCCCTGACCACAGCTGGGCGACCCCTTACCAGCCAGCCAGAAGGCCCACCTGTCATATGCCTGGTGACAGAGGGCTCTGAAACCCTCCCCTCAACTTTCTTTGGCTGCTTCCAGATGATACTGAAATTTCAAGATATTTGGAACACTTCGAGAAGTAAGGGACAAAAGGCAGGTAATTGAATTGCTACAGAAAATCCAGGAGGTACGATGATTATAGCTGGAACGAAAGTTGGGGGTCTTCCACCCTGCCCCCGGGACATAAAAGGGAAGTAGGAGCAGCTGGTGACACAGACGGCAGAGCAGACCTCTGGGATTCCCTGGGGAGGATCTGAGGGCCATGGGTGGCCTTTCCACACTCATTTCTCCCCAGAGGTGGACCACAGTAAGGGACATACATGGTGCTATGCCAAATTAGGCTAAACCAAAAATATGATGGGTGCATTTTCTTCCAATTACTCCCTAGGTAGAAGTCATTCACTCCCTAAGCAACTGATGGTCAACAATTAGGCCTTCTGCTAGATTTTGGGCTTTTTTATAACCACAAAACCAAAAGGGAACTTTGACAACCAGTTATTCCAACCCTCTCATTTACAGATGAAGAAATTATGAGCATGATCAGTGAATAAAAGAAAAAATCCACATTGAAAGAATCCAAGTGAACCAATGTAGCTCCTGAAACTTACACACAGGGAGGCGTGGTGCTCTTGGTTAAGTGAACCAGGCAGCAAGGTCAAGAAGGAAAAAAACCCTAAGTTTCAAAAGGGTGTAATTAGCTGGATTATTCTTCACTTAAAGGTAGCATGAGACAGCTCCTTTATCTACAGCAGAAACTACTGAGGTCCAACCATAAACTCATAAATAATGTTTAAAACCCAAAGGAGACAAGAAAGAACCTACATATAAAGGTTCAATAGCGACAACTGAGAAAAATAAGCAAGTTGAATGAAAAGCAAGTTAGAACACACCAATTTGAAGTTAAATTTAAACATTACATTCCGGTTAAAAATAATCCCAAGAAATGACATGTATCTGGAATTCACTTTACGGTCCTCTAGTGGGGAGCATAGGAGAGGGAAGTGAGTGAAGCAAAGATGAAATAAGATGGGCCCTGAGCTGCTGAAGCTGAGTGATGTGCTACACATTCTCTGTGCTTCAGAATTCCCCAATTTAACATCTGCATAAAACTAGCAAATTCTCACCAAACATGCACCCTTGTGTCACGCACAGTGCAAATTACTTAGCATGGGACTGGCGTATCAACGCCACTCCTAATGCATGTCACTTATTGTTACTTCTTACAAAATAAAGTTAAGCCAAAATCAGATCACAAGGTATTCAGATGACATGATTTTACTTAATTTCTAAATAAATCAACCTGGTAATGATTTTTGAAAGCATTTTTTTCAATTATACATCATGAATGACTTCTTAAGCTAGATTTCATTAGATAAACATATAATTCAAAAGAAAGGTTGCTTTATAGATGATCTATATTAATCAGTGTCCCACAGATGCCTCCCACAAGCTTCTAAGTAAATGTTGAGTTAAAACTAAGTCTGTCTGTGGACCCAGATTTTCATGATTCCCAGGCCCGACAAATTGAGACACACTCCCACCTTGCCCATGACGGAGGACGGGCCCTGCAGTCGACTCAGTAACTGTGGGTACCCTGGCCACAGCTGCCCAGACCAGCAGTGGACACCTGCCCTAACAGACAAGTGAATGGGCTCCAGGACTCAGAATCACTGCTTCAGGGACCTCTGCACACCATGACACAGAAAGGACCCCTATAACCTTCACAGGTCCACCACCAAATTCTTACATCGATTCTTCAATGCTTCAATTTTAGTTTTGCTCAAACAGAAAAGAGTGAGCATCGGGCAGACCACCATCACATCGGGCAGAGTAAGGACCTGCTTCGAGGAGGCAGAGGTCCTGGGAGTGAAGAGAACTCAGGTACCTAAAACATCCCTCCCTAAGGCATCTCTCCCGCCAGATTTCCTGATGTGCATTTCACTTGGTGTCTCTGGTATTTTTCTTATGATCCAAATTTTTTCTTTTAAGCAAAATAAATCAGTTACACAAATGATTACTACTCAAAGGAGGACAGAAGAGCAAAGCAAAAGGCCACACTACTGTCACTCTCCCACTGGACACGTGTTCCTGGGAGCAGGGGCTGGGGCCCACCTCTTCCGGGCAGGATCACCAGGGCCTAAAACACCGCCTGACACGGAGTAGGCAAATAGTTGTTGCGTGGGTGACTGACACTTGAAGTCTTTCAAGGAAAAGATACCCACACACTGGAAGCTACAGCATTTAAGTAAGGAACCATGATGTGCCAAAGGGACGCCACTGTGGTTCTACCCCAAATTCTTACCGTGAAATCCTAACCCTCAAGGAGATGGTATCAGGAGGAAGGGCCTTGGGGAGGGGAACAGGTCATGAGGGAGGAGCCCCCATGAGTGGGATTAGTCTCCTTATAAAGAGACCCTGCAGAGCACCTCTGCCCCTTCCACCACGTGAGGATCCGAGAAGTCTGCAACCCACAAGAGGGCCCTCGCCCGACCAACCCTGATGGCACCCTGACCTTAGACTTGCAGCCTCCGGTACTGTGAGCCACAAATGTCTGCTGTTTAGAAGCCACCCAGTCACAGGTATTATGGGATGGCAGACTAAACAAACTCACATTATGGCCATGGTCCTGGGGATGATTCTAGGAGAGATTTTAAGTATGAAGTGGCACAGATTACACACACCACAGGAGTCTTTCTAATGACCTTGAAGTTACCTGTTCAGCAGGTTACACATACATTGTACACGGTTACAAACAACACGAGAAGCAAGGGGGTGTTCCAGGGAAGAAGTGGCACAAGCAAGACAGGATGGAACCCACACGTTCACTGGACAGGGAGAAAGGTCTGCCTAGAGCCGGTGGCTGGAAGCTGAAGGACAAGGGGGCTTACACTGCCAAAAGACACAAGGAACTGCTGCATTCAGTGGCAGGGAAATGACAATGACAGTCCTTGGCTTTATCTGGGAGGACAGCGGAGGGGATGCGGCAGGACCAGGAGACCAGGTACAGGGAGGGACACCGACTCCAACACGACACTCAGCTGCACCCACTGTGTAAGCGGAATGGGGAGAAACGGCCACTTCCAGAAAGAAGCACTCAGGAAACAAAACTCTAGCAGGAACTTGGAATGCCTCAAACTCCCTGAAATCAGGGGCAACACTGCGTTGCTGTTTTCTTTCCATGTCCTCTACAATGAGGACCCAATGCTCAGCATCAGTGACACTTAAGTCCTGGCCATGTGTCAAAACTTGATGCTGACCCCAAGCTGGGGTAGTGGCGGGGGGGTGGAGGGGAGCAGAACCAGAGATCCAGGCACTTCCGGAGAATCTGAGACTAGACCAGCTGCCTAAAGAGGGGATCGAAGGCATCCAGGATGATGCCCACAGCCACCGGGAAGGAAGGCAGGCATGTTTCCCTTTTCCTCAGCCTTCCCCTCACTAAACACAGGCAGATGCATAGGATGTTTAATGCTGCTCATTCCAAGGGGTTGGAAGATTCTCTCTGGGGACTAAATAAGCAAGCTGAGTATTTGAGCTGAGCCTTGAGAAAGTGAAAATCAACAGTCTAAATCCACGGTCCTCAAACTCAGGGCCAGAAAGGTCAAGAGTTCCCAAGAGGCTCAGAGAGGCCGTTTGGGAAGATCCCGATAAGAGACTGCTCTCAATTCTCCACTACCCTTGAGACCATCGGCCTCACGTAGGACAAGACTCCCTGCCCTCTGCGCCACAGGCAGCTTGGCAGACAGGGGGCAGCTTACAGGCTGTAGTTCCCGAAGCCTTCAAGCGGAAAAGCTCTAGGACCCTTCTCCAACACCTCATCTTTGCAGGGTGGCAGGGAGGGGATGGAAAATTAGGCCCTCCAACTGACCTGGGAGGGAGAAAGTCAGCCTGAGAAAGCTTCTGGGAACAGCTGTGGGGAAAAATACAGATCTGAGTGATAGGCAGGCCTGACAAAGGAGAGGAGGCTCTGATGCCAGAAGGGTTTTTAATTCAGACAGAAGAAAATAAGAAACAGTGGCAAGGAGTGTTCTGCCAAGGTACATGCTTTTTCTAAAAAGGTTTATGAAGTCAAAGCCAGTCTCAAAGCTGTTTCTGAATGAGTCTCCCCCAAATTCATCTGCTGAAACCCTAACCCCCAGTCATGGTATTTAGAGGTGATTATAGGTCTATAGGAGGTCATGAGGGAGGGGCCCCAGGCTGGGATAAATGCCCTCATCAGAAGAGGAACAGACCAGAGCCCCTTCTCGCTCCACCTCTAGAGGACACTGAGAGAAGGTAGTTGTCCCCAACCCAGAGAGCAGACCCTCTCCAGACACTGTATCAGCCAGTACCTTGATCTTGAATGCCCAGCCTCCAGAACCGTGAAAAACAAACATCTGTTTTTTTAAACCACTCGGTCGAAGGTATTTACTCTAGAACCGCTCAAGCTAAGACAGCCTCTGTTTAAGAAACATTGGCATTAAAAAATATTATCCTCTAGTGAGAAGAAAAGAACATAGTTTTCACTTAAGCCATAATATGATGAGAAAGAACAGGAAACCACTCTTGAAAGATCTGTCTAAAATATAACTTAGATTCATGTTTCCTACTGTAAAGTCAGAATGAAAAATATGAAAGAGGGCAGAAATGATGATATTAACATCAGGACTATCAACAATGAAAACTGAAATTATAAACAATTTAAAAAACGACTTAATGTAATATAGCTTACTTCCCCAAAATAACTTTCTGGAATATCTGAAATATTTAAAGAGGCTAAAAATACTCTTTCAAAAATAATTTTCTTGACCTGTTAAAATAAAGATGTCTGAGTGAAAATTAATAAAAATACCCCAGACTACTAATTATCAAGGTCCACATCCTAGGCAAGATAGCTTTCTAGGACTTACCACATGAATCCATCTCTGAATCATGACCTCATCATTTTACAGACAATGGCCTATGTTTCTGGAGCACATCTACAACCCCTTAGAAATGACATCCTGTAGCCTTCTATTCCTAAAAAAAAAAAAATTATTTTACATGTGATCATTTGTGGTCACCCACACACCATACAGTAAGCTGCAGCACTCAGTTATAGAAAAGCACAGTATCCTATCTCTGATACCTCTTATCACATATGCCTCAGAAAGATAAAAGCCAGATGCAAACACCACCCTTTAATAAGATCTTTAACATCAGATAGAGCTACTGACCCTGCTTTTAACTTCCAGACACACTAAAAGAAATTTTATTCATGTCCTTGAAATTTAAAGAATTTTCACAAACCCATGTCCAAAATATTACATTTTTTAAAAAAAATCTGATTCTTAGAAACTCCTTTAGCAACCACGCCCCACTTACACAGCTCCCAGACATTCTCTGCCACCATCCCTTTCTTCCTGCAATATACCTTTTCTTTGTTAGTGCTTTACATGATGTAATGAAACAAATGCAAAAATACTTAGATAATGTGATGTGTAGGGCACTGTTCTCAGTGTTTTTGCATATTTTAATCTTCATAACAGCCCATTTTCCAGTGAAAGCTACTGAGGCACCAAGAGCGGAGGTAACCCGCCCAAGTCCCAGTCCTAGTGATGGACCAAGATCTGCCCCCACCCCTCTGGTTCCCAAACCCTGGCTTTAAAATTGCACGAGCAAGCTGAATAGTAAACATTAAGAATACAGACACATCATGCAAGCAAGGGAGACCAAAAACTACATGAGGAATAAAAATCTTAGTTTTTCTCTGGTCTTCCTCCCGAACCAGCTTTATCGGTAACGTCTGGATGCTCACGTGCCATGGAGGTGCCTGGACAGTCTGACTCCTTGGGGAGGGAGCTGCATGGACAGGTGGGCCTTCTCGGCCAGATCTGTCTACTTTACCCTGTGGTTCCACATGGCAGCAGGTGGGGTGGTGGCTTCACCCCACATCCCACTTCTTAGAAAACCTGCACCCTAGACGTCTTTTTGCTACAGTGGAGTTATTCTTCTGTAAGTTATTGTAAGTAGAGTCACCATTTTGTGCTACATTTAATCAGTTTGGATCTCTAAGCTTCCCTAGAAATGTTACTGTATCTTTCCTACATTTGCTTCCTGAGAACCAAGAACCGGGGGAGTTAGCAGCACAGTCATGATTAGTCAAGAGAGGGTAGAGAAGAATGTAAAATAAGAATGCATCAGCTGTTTTAGAGAGGAGGAGTGTTCTTAAATAGGGCACAGCCAGCTGGGGAGGAAGAAGGGAGGGAAGGCATTCTAGGGCTGTCTTGGTGTGGTATAATAAAAAATATATTTGGTCTTGCTCTGTGGTTTCTGGCACAGAGCTCCCAGAACCCCTGGAATTTCCGGAGTGATAGGGAGGTCTTGTTATTCAGACCAGCCCCTTAAGACCATGCCCAAGTTTATGCTAATGAAGTGACTCAGGGCTAGCCCCAGCTAGCTTCAGGATGGGGGCTGGCCACAGAAAGACCAACTTACAGGATTAAGAGGGTGGAAATTTTCAGCGCCAGCCCCCAACAACCAAGGGAGTGGGGCTAGACACTGGGTTATAAAAACTCTAGAACAACAAGATTCAGGGGACTCCAGGGTTGGGGAACACACTGATGTGCTAGGAGGGTGGCAGGTCTGGAGAAGGTATCCAGGCTCTGTACCTCCCCCAGGCCATACCTTTCCCTATACACCTCTGCCATCTGGCTGCTCCTGCATCCTTTGTAATAAACCATTGATATGAAATTCTGTGAGTCCTTGCAGCAAATTATTAAACCTATTGAGGGGGTCATGGGAACCCCCAATTTTCAGCCAGTCGGTCAGAAGGGTGGGAGGGCCAGAACCTTAAACTGGCATCTGAAGCGAGAGGGAGCCTTACACGGTCTGCGCTAACTCCAAGGAGCTGGTGTCAGAATTGAACTGAATTAAAGGATGCCCAGCTGGTATCAGAGAAGCAGAGAGCTGTGCAGTTCAGTAGCCCCTAGCCACATGTGGCTGCTGAGCACTCACGATACACTCAAGTCCATCTGCATCCTGCTGTAAGGGTAAAACACACTGGATTCCACAGACTTATGCAAAAAAGAAAGAAGAAAAAAAATTAAAAATCAAACATCTCATTAGTGATTTTTTTTTAAGATTTTTATTTATTTGAGAAAAAGAGAGCGAGAAAGGGAGAGATAGAGCAGGAGCAGAGGGAAGGGGCAGAGGGAGAGGGAGAAGCAGACTCCCCGCTGAGCAAGGAACCTGAAGTGGGACTCAATCCCAGGACCCTGGGATCACGACCTGAGCCAAAGGCCGACGTTTAACAGACTGAGCCACCCAGGTGCTCCAGCATTAGTGATTTTTTATACTGATTGTAAGTTGAAATGAAATTGAACTAAATAAAATACATTGCTAAAATTAATTTAATCTATTTCTTCCTACTTTTTCAATGGGATTAACTAGGAAATTTCAAGTTACAGATTTAGCTCACATTGGTGGCTTGCATGATAGTCTGTGGAATGGAACTATTTTAAATGCTTTCATTTCTAAACATGTAGGGGCTGAAAGCCACTTTTCATCTGGAATTTTCACCTGCAAAGAAAGCAACTACCTGAGGATGGGAGAGTGGGATGTGAGTAATCAAGGGGAGAAGGAATTAATATTCATCACGTGCTTCATTTGTGCCAGGAACCACCCAGTACCTGGTACAATTTCACCCTAAGTCCCCTGGATGATGAGAATCCTCTTCCTATCAGAGAAAAAAGCACCAAACCTCGCTTGCACCAACGAAGTCACAGAGCAAGGACTCCGACTGCACCCCCCTTCCTTCCTGCACAGCAGGGTTGGCAGACTTTTTCTGGAAAAGGACCAGATAATTATTTCAGGCTTTGCAAGCCATACAGTCACTGCTGTAATGACTCAACTCTGTCTTGTATCATGAAGGCAACCACAGACCATATGTAAATAAAAGGGGCCTGGCTGTGTTCTAATAAAACCGGCATCCCAAAAACAGACAGGCAGCCGGATCTGGCCCACAGGCCAACCCCTGTTCTACACAGTTAAAAACAAGACAACGGGTCCAAAATGGAGTTGCTTATGCTAAGACCGGTGTCACCAAACTGAGACTTAACAGTTTCCACTCTCCCAGAAAGGGTATCTTAAACCAGTCAGTGAGGAATTGTCTACAAAGTACTACTTGGGTAATCTGCCTGACAGCAGCCCCCACCCCTGCCCCAGCCATCCCCTAAAGGAAAGTGACCTTGTCATGACCTACCGACTTGCTTTTTTGTCTAGTAAAACTTCCTTATTCCCATTCCCTCCCACCTACGAAAGCCTTTCATTTTGTATAGCTTCTCAGAGCTCCTTTCTGTCTGCTAAATGGGATGCTGCCCAATTCACGAATCGCTGAATAAAGCAAACAAAATCTTTTCACTTTACTCAGCTGAGTTTTGTTTTTTAAGTCTGGTGGCAGTGGTAGGATGCAAGACTTCTGACGCCTTCAGGGATGGGAAACATAGGCCAACCCTTCGAGTTGTCTGTCTTGCCATTTCCAAGGTCCTCTCAGATGTGAGCTCCACTCATGCCGAGCTCCCGATCTAACTGGCTCTCTAGCCCAGGGCTGACAGGTCAGTCTACACTGACACAAGGCCCTAACAGAGCACCAGTCCTTAGTTAGCCCTTGATTAGTCCCCTGGTTGGTCCATGGTCCCAGTCCAGGACTTAGCAGATCGGCTTGAGCTGGCAGATGGTCTCCCCTGAAACCCAAATCCCTAGCCCCTGGTTAGTCCCTAGACCCCACCTGTTGGAATCTGTTGGTTTGGTCCATAGTTCCATGTTGGGAGCTGCTGGTGCTGCATACCTAAGGCCTTCTCTCGGCCAGTCCACAGTACCATCTCTTTGGTTACTGCTGGTATCCACAGCTGTTTCCTCGGTTACTGCTGGTCTCTCTTACTGTGCACATGAGGTAAAGGAATAATAGATCCATAGTTAACGGGAATCTCAGAAGCCAAAGCTGCAAAATCGGTGGGCACGGCAGGCCAAGCACTGAAAAGCTCTTGGAATGCTCGTGCGAGGATAAGCTGGTCACAACATGGGTTAGATGGACACTAGGTCACCTGCCAACCTCAAGAAAATCTCCATGCAATGAGGTACAATATAAAGCACCACCTAATCCCCAACCCAGTGGCACATCCCTCTTAGGTATTAGTTTGGCTCCAAGGGACCCAAGGCTTAGCTAAGAAATGGGATCCTCTAGTTCCAAAGACTTGAGCATGCCAACTTCTGGTAAACCCGCTTGTTTTATATCTAAACTGTGGTCTTGGAAGCTGTAGATATCTACAAAAAATGACAAAATCTCATGAAGACAAGACAGAATGGCAATGGCCGTCATGGAGAACGTTCCAACTGGACAACATCATTCATTTAAGAAATGCACTTGAAAGCAAGGGTTCCCAAATCAAACAGATTGGGACACCTATTTTAATTGGCATGCGGAAGCCTCCAAAAGTCCTCAAGACTCCAAAATTGCTTCATTGAAAGATTCTTTACAAAAGGTTAATAAAAAATTAAAGACACAAGAGGTACCCAAACAAAAGCCTAAGATAGGACTCCTACTGCTCCCCTCTATCCTCCTTTATCTGAATACTCAGTCTGCCAATCCTCTGCCTGAACTGCCTTTCCACTCTGCAGAGACTACACAACTGTAAACAAAAGTCGGCCAAACTAGTGGCCTTACGGACGCCCCCATTTCTATCCTTGCAGACCCTTCATATGGGCTCCTCCCAGGGTCTGAGGGATTCTCTGGTAAATTCCCACCAGTCATTCCCTTGAACAGCCAAGGGGAAACTAAAATTGAAATTAATGGAAATCCTTTCCAAATGCTGGTCGATACTGGAGCAACACTCTACTTGAAACCCTACTCTGGAGTCTCTAGCTGGGACTGTGGGAAAACTGGCAGAAGTCGGCGAAGGGCGACTTGTGTGTCTTCTTGTACATCTCATTTTGTGTCCTGAGAGTTGTCTAAGTCTTCTTCCTATTGCTATCCGGAGTTGGGGAGGGAACAGGGCGCAGTAGTATCCTTGGCACCCTCCCTGGTAATGCCTTGTGCGTCCAAGGGCAGGGACGGATAGTTCAGTACTGTCAGGAATATTTACTGTTCTTCCCAGCTGAAACCTGACGAGGTATTTGAAAGGATCTTTTTTAGCTCTGTGGTCAGTTGGCCAAATTGGAAGCTGATATTCAGAACTTAATAGTAACTGTTTTTAGGGCCCTCCCCTCAGCTAAAAGTACTCAGAGGGAAAGGAAAACATTCTGAAGACAAAACTCTAAATCTAGAACATAGGAATCTTTTGATTTCCATCTTAGTTGAATATCTTCTCCCAGAGACAAAGACACAAAATGAAGATGAGGCAGTTGGATGGGAGGGTCAGCCCTTTTGAAATCATTTTAGATCACAACCCAATTCCTTGAGGTATTAAAAACAGCTGCCTTTGTCTTACAAACTGAGCCTTTACAAGAAGAGAAATGCATCTCTGAAAGCAATTCAAAGCCCACCTATCCTTTTAACCAATCCCCAAATCTCACCCATTCATCTTAAAAGGCTCACAGGTACCATAAAATACGGAATTTAGGAAACAGAAGTCCCAGAGGAAGGAACCTGCATTCTCTCCCTGTGGTTTTGAGATGTAAATGTTCTACCTGGTCTCTCTAGGAAGTGAGGTACTTCTTATCAGAGGGAGAAAAAAAGTTGGGGCGGGATATTTGGAAAGAAGGCAAATGAAAAATCTTGAAAGTCTTCTCCACAAATATTGGTAAAAAGTTTAAACCATCAGAATGGGTAACCTTAACTTATCCCATCTTCTAGAAACACAATTAGATTCCAACTGTTCTTTTAGAAACTAGAGAGTTTTGCATTATTGTATCCACCTTATGGTTAAAATTTTATTTTTTATTTTATTTTTTTAAAGATTTTATTTATTTATTTGACAGAGAGAGAGCAAGCACAAGCAGGGGGAGCAGCAGAGGGAGAGGGAGAAGCAGACTCCCCACTGAGCAGAGAGCCCAATGCGGGACTTGATCCCAGGACCCTGGGATCATGACCTGAGCTGAAGGCAGAAGCTTAACCAACTGAGCCACCCAGGCACCCCATATGGTTAAAATTTTAAAACAACAGCTGTAAGGTCTGTGTTTGTATGTATGTATGTTTATGTATGTCTAATATGTATGCTGTAGATGTGTGATATTTTTCTACCTCTGGATGGTATTACCAAAATTATTATTATTTTTTTTTAAAAAAAGGTCTACTTAATTAGTTTAAATAAAAACATGCATTTACCAAATTAAGTTTCTAGACTCTCAGAAATATAAAAACTAACCCAAATATTTTTCAGGTTTGCCTGATCTAGGATAGTCTTCGGTAAAAAAAAAAAAAAAAAAGCACAAGTTTACAGTTTGTTGGTTTAATTAAAACAGGCATGTATTTAGAGCTACCAGCATTAAATATAATACTTTTATTCTGTCTGCATTTTCCACTCAAACAGATTTACCTTATCTCTGTTACAAAGTTTGTCAGCAAGAAAAATATCTTAATAGATAACTTTGTTTAATGTCTGCAAAATTTTCATGAGTAATTTAAATATGTTAAAAACAAGTGATTTAGATAGACATTAAGTAGGATAAAAGTTTTTAGGTGAACTTTTCAGCCATGATTATGTTTTACGGTGTGTCTACTTAAATAGTTTCCCCAAATATTTTTGATAACTTGAAACTTTGGAGTTTTGCTATGTTAAGTTAAATGATGTATAGTCATTGAATCTCTACTAGATCATTTTCAAATAAGATAAAATAATGAACATTAATTATTGAACACAGGTTTATCTAATCCTACTTTTGGTTTATTATAGAGAAACTTAAGATATGCGGGTAGATTAGTAAACATGTTCCATACAACACGGAGAAATTTACTAGGAGAAAGAATACATTTCTTCAAGTTATGAAATGTATTTATGAGTTTGCTGATCCACAGAATGCTAGTGTAAGAGACAGTCCATGATTGCTTACTTCTTAGTTTTCACTAGGAAATAAGGACTCTGGGCGTTAAGAATTCTGGTCAATAGAAGTACCTGAAACTTCTTATAAATAACAAGAGTGAAGGGAAACAACTATGTATTGAGTAGACAAGGAGAGTAAAATGACTAGTTGTTCCAGAATGATAAAAAAAACATATATATAAAACAAAATCTGAACGGATATAAACACAGTTGTAGGTTTGTGGAAAAGGAATCTCATAGAGGGAATTTTACAAGTGGTCAAGTGGGCTAAGATTGGAATGGATTTACTTAAGTTTTTCTAATGAGTTTTAATAGCAAGAGTACACTGGTACAAAATTAGAATTTGAATTTCTTCCTGATAAAAGGACAGTGTTCTCTTGGACCTTTAGTATGCTTTAGATCCGAGATGGTGAAAGTTTCCTTATCTTTTAAGTAATCTGCCTAGGCAGCAAAGATTTTGTGTTTTAACCAAAATAACCTCCTGTGTATCACACTGTCTTCATCAGCTCTTGGGTTACTTAAGAAAACCCAATCTTCTCAATCCTAAAAGAGCTAAATTTTGTTCACAACTTTGTAACCGTCTGCATTTGCCTTTAACAGCATCTTCTATTGTCATTTTGGTTAAACAGATAATGAAGTATTATATCATAATGATCTGTGATCCTATTTAGTCAAACGTTCAAACCGCTTGACGTTTTGACAACTTCCTAAAATCAAATTCTAAATGGGGGCTTTTTCCACCTTAAAGTAACTCTGAGATTTCCCAGAGGGCTCCTGGAAAATCTCAAAGGATTTGTCTCTCACCTGGGTAAAATATTAAACTAATTAGGTTTATCTGCTGTTAAGTTACATGGGAAGCATTCTTAAGAGATGCTAAACTTCCTTAGGTTATACTTGTATGGACGCAGGTTCTGAATATAAGTGTTCTAGAAAATGTATGAAATTCCTAGAAATCTGATATGTCTCAGTATAATGTTATCAGTCATAATTGCAATTATTATCTTAAAATGTTGTATATTGCACAAATGATCAAATTTCCTTGTCATCTCCATTACAAAGAATCCTAACAATGATCTTTAAGTCTTTGACATTTACAGACAACTACTGTTTTACTCTGATGCTTTTGCAGAAGTGAGAATCATAAAAAGGACCCTACCAGGAACTCCTGATCACTGACACCACTGCCAAATTATAAGGTGTGAAACTCGGGTGCATATTTCACAGCTGAAGGCAGGTCCACCTGACATCTGGTCCTGTGCAAATGCTGGAGACCTCAAAATCAAACTGGCTAAGAAGAGAAGCAGCCAACATCAAGGCAGACTGCTTCCACCCAAGACACCAGATCAAGAGTGTTTCTCTCTATTTCTCCTTCCCTCTCTGACCATCTTTTTCCAATTTTTATAATACGAAGGCCTTTATGATTCATTTGCCCATATTTTGATCTGCTCTGGTCTGAAAGATTGTTAATACACTTGGGCCACTGCAAACAGGGATAATCCAATCTCCAAACTACTAGTCGATGGGCCACGATGCTGACGGTCCTGTAGTTCTGTCCATCACACATTTTTCCCTGATTGACAAATGCCTCGGTTTCTCTGGAACTAAGCCCCCATCTCTATTAAGTCAGGCTCCCTAACCCTGGGTATCTATTTCCCTGCCTCAGTTTAACAACCCCAAAGCCAGGGAACCTTGTGTCCAGGCCTTGTACCAAGAAAGGGACACAAGGGAACGGAAACCAGAATAAAACTGTGTGGTCCACAGACCACTACCTTTTACTGGTTTCCACGGCTGTCACCTTCCCAGCCCTGAGTCATGGACTCAAGCAGGAATTACGAGGGGGTACCCATAACTCCAAGATAGCTTCCTTTGGTAGATCACTGTTCCCCTGGCTACCAGTAAGTGCAAATGAGGCTATTATCAGAACCTCACCTTTTGGGGCGCCTGGGTGGCTCAGTCGTTAAGCGTCTGCCTTCGGCTCAGGTCATGATCCCAGGGTCCTAGGATCGAGCCCTGCATCAGGCTCCCTGCTCGGCGGGAAGCCTGCTTCTCCCTCTCCCACTCCCCCTGCTTGTGTTCCCTCTCTCGCTGTGTCTCTCTCTGTCAAATAAATAAATAAAATCTTTAAAAAAAAAAAAAAAAAAGAACCTCACCTTTTAACTCTTGAAGGTACTGCAGAATCCACAGCTGCCAACAAAAATTCCCGGTCTCTCTGGCCAAAATTGTTCTTGGTATTAGGATAGCGTTTGATTATTGTTTTAGTCTGTGCTGTAGTCCATGCCACTTGCTGTACTGACTGACACTTCTGGGGAAGCCATAAAAGATCAGTGTACCAAGCCAGCTGGCTTCAGAAAGTGACTCCTTCAATGGGATTTGATCTTGATTGGTATGGGTCTTAGGGACCATGGCTCTGAGGTCCTCCAGATATTGGGAATTATCCTACTTATAATAATCACAGGGGTGCCTGGATGGTGCAGTCGGTTAAGCACCAACTCTTGTTTTCTTTCAGCTTGGGTCATGATCCCGGGTCCTGGGATCAAGGCCCACGAACAGCTCAGTTCTTAGCAGGGAGTCTGCTTGGGATTCTCTCTCTCCCTCTGTCCCTTCCACCCACCCCTGTGCATGCGCTCACTCTCTCTCTAATAGATAAAAAAATCATTTAAAATAATCATCATAATCTTCCTGGTGCACTGTACTCTCTCACAAGCTTTAAATGCATGTTCATGTTCACAGCCGCTAAGCACCAAGCAAATGATCGCACTGAGAATGGAACATCAGAAAGGAATGAAGAGAGTGACTGACTTAAAGAATGTGAACCTGAAGTCATGACTTGTGAATACCACACAAAGAGTCAGCAAAAAAGACACCATCACCTGTGAATATCGACAGAGATTCGGCAAAACTCAACTTCCAAGTGGTGGCTGTGAGTAGTGCTAATGCCTTAAATTTTGATCACATCTCTCAGGTTAGAGTCTGACCAAAAGAGGGTAATTGTTAAAAATAAAAAATAATAAAAATAATAAAAATTAAAAACAAACAAAACAAAACAGGCCCATGTCACCAAACTTCAGTTTCCATGCTCCCAGAAATGGAATCTTAAGCCAGTCAATGAAGAATCACCTCATCAGCACTAATTCGGTAATTTGCCTGATAGACCCCTGCCATCCCCTAAAGGAAAGTGACCTTGTCACGACCAATCTGCTTTTCTGTCCGCTATAACCTCATTGTTCCTTCTCCCTTCTGCCTATACAAGTCTTCCATTTTGTACAGCTCCCTGAAGCTCCTTTCTGTCTGCAGGATGGGATGCTTCCCAGTTCACAAATCACTGAAGGAAGCCAATAAGATCTTTAAAAAACTGATTCACTTGAGTTTTGTTTTTTTAACACCACCATGAAGAGAAATAGCTATTCCTAAATATTCTATCAGTGCACCAAAATATAATGTTACAAAGGATCCCTTTCACAAAATACTAATTAGGTCATTGTCATAACAAGGTTGACCCAAGAAAGTCAAATTCCGTAAGTTACCTACTGTTAGGCCTCTAAGCTTTTCTTAAATACCAAGTAGGCCATTTAGGCACTGACACTAGAGGTATCAAGTTAATAGCACATTACATTTGATTCGATGTATATGACGTATGTGGCAAAAATAAAATCAAAAGTCACCCAAGGGAATACAGAGTGGAGGACAGGACATGAAACACAGGGAGGATCCGGGTGGAAAGGGTTAAACACTACCATCCTGGCACTGACGTGTGTGGGTACCCGACCTGCCTAACTTCACACATACGAGTGTCACGCACCCGGGCAAATACGCCCGGCCATGGGAGGAGTTACACTTGACTACGTCAGGGTTCTCTTTGAGACCAACCTCACCCCTTCTCTGATTCCCAGTTCGGACCAGCTCTTTACAGGCAGCAGCAAAATGGAAGAAGGCAGCTCAGATCAGTTATTCCACAAATTTGAAAACTTTTAAAACTATTAACTCATAAATCATTACTCACTACAGATGGAAATAGTTTGTGGGGCCTCTGTGTGGCTCAGTCGGTTAAGCATCTGATCCTTGATCTCAGCTCAGGTCTTGATCTAGGGGTGGTGAGTTCAGGCCCCCGTGTTGGGCTCACGATGGGCGTGGAGCCTACTTAAAAAAAAAAAAAAAAAAAAAATTGTGGGAAAAATCCCTGCATGCCTATCAGGGGAAGGAAGGCCAAGGAACACAAAGGTTTGGGGCTTAAACTGAGGTTGGCCATGCTGTTCACCTGGAGACCCCCCTGCTCCCTGCTTTCTCCTATAGAGACCACCCTGATCGATGCCTGGTGGATAAAGACAAAGGGGAATACAGCACTAGAAAAAAAGAACAACTAAATGAAGTAAGAGAGGGAGAAAGAAATACATCAAGTTTGTCCCACTTTATGGTCACTCCCAGTATCACCCACAGCACAGCCATTTCCCAGCTGGGAAGAAGCACCCACATTCCCAGTCTCATGCTACTATCCGTGCACTCATCTTGCTCACCTTTCCCCACTTAATCCCCCGCCAACGCCCTCCCTTCATTCTTTTATTTTCTTTAAAAATCTTATTAAAGGGCTTACCATAAACGGGTTTCTACTATATCTTGAGCCAATTAGGAGAAATATCATAAAAACCTAATAAAGAAGGAGGGTTGCAGTTTCAGGGAGCCCTGCTTGGCAGCAAGAAAGTCTAAGAAAGTTTGACTATGGAAGAGTAAGAACAGCTTACACTTGTACTCTGTATGAGTCACCTACTGCTAGGTATCAAATCACCACAAACTACACAGGTGAAAACTACACACGTTTATTATTTGTTTCTGCAGGTCTGGAGTTTGAGCATGGCTTACCTGGGCTCTTAATTTGTTACTCAACAACGCACAGCTAATACGCATAATTAGACACACACACACACACACACACTCTGAACTGTACCTCTGGGAGGTGATCTGCCTGTCCTAGGTGTGGCAAATTTACTAAAAATATCTGCAACTCCTCCGAAAAATGTCTTCAGAGATAACAGCAGCTTCATCTCCTCTCTCCTAAGTGGCCAGGGACCAAAGCAGGATAATCCATTTCTGTCACCCAGTTTATGCCCCAAACAAGGCTCCAATCTATTATTCACAAAAGCTAAATCCACCCTCAAAGGGAAGAGACATGCTACCGCTGAGCAGCCCACCAGCTAGAAAGTCAAGTTGGCGAGTTGGCAGCAGGGCCCAGCCTTGAGAATGACCATGTCGTTCTCAATCCATGAGCACCTGCAGAGTCCCTGACATTCAAGGACTGTTTTACACTAGGCCTGTTTTAAAGAACATGGTAGTCACTGTGTGAACAAATTCTAGTCCATTTGTTTTTAAACAGCAGTGATGCTGTTTTAGGATCTCCCGGAGATAAGGTCCTCTGGACTACACGAACTCCAAATGCCTTTACGGAGGGGCCACTGATACGTTTTCCAAAGCAGAGTCGTTTCGGGGACACTGACACTTCCACTCCTGAAAACTGGTGAAGCCTTTAGAAGGGCATTATGGCGACATATATCAAGCACCCTAAGGATGTCCCCACCATTTCACTCTGCAACCCCTCTCTGAGGAACGGATTCTCTGGAAACAATTCAGTAGAAGAAACGAAATACGCTCAGAGATGCACACAGGCTCCTTATCTACTGGAGCAGACGCTTAAATGACCAAGTCAGGAGGCTGTTTCTCCAAAGGACGGAACCTTCAACTCTTGGGGACATCACTCAACAAGAAAACAGTACAAAGATTACTAACAAAGGGGGGAAATGTTCCTATTAAGAACATAAAATTGTACAGATGGTTACAAATACTTACAAGGACGAATTACAAATACAAAGTTTCTCTCTTGGGATAAGATTGCAGGAGGCATCTTCCTCTTCAGATACTACCTTTAAAAGTTCGTATGTTGTCTTTATCAGGAAAAAAAACTCCACCCAAAAAAAAAAGAAAAATTAAAAGAAAAAACAGCCGTGCCAGAAAAGAGATGTCTCAGAAAGCTAGGTCTCGATATGGCATGTGAGCGTTCAGTTCACCTCCTTTCAGACCTGGCGGACCTGCAAACCCCACCTGGGAAGAGCAGCGCAAGTGAGGAGGCTCCGTTGGCTTCCGGTGAGCCTTTCCCAACCGGAAGGGCGGGGCCCCTGAGTTTGGAGGCAGCTCAGTGACCGCACCTGGAAGTGGCGCAGGACGCAGGTGCCCGCCCCCGGGGATGCACGAGGCAGGGGAGGAGGCGTGCCTGCTCAAGTCCCAGCTCCGAGATGACAGATAGGGGAAGGCGGAAGACTGCCTGCCCGCAGGGCCATCCACCTGCACGCCCAAGGCAAAGCGGGTGACTTCAAAGGTCACCGAGCACGTGTGCAAACAGAACACACCCCCATGAAAACAGAGAGGCTGTCAGGACTAACACTCGGATAAATCACTTAGCTTCTCTAAAGGGCTGACTTCATCTGTTACATGGGGATAAGGGCAGCCTGGAAGGTGGTGGTGAAGAGCAAACAGGTCACTGTATGAAATGTAAAGTGCTCAATAAATAGTAGCGACTGTCACATTAAGACTTCAGGAATGTTCCTCCACACGGTCCATCATTTCATGGCAATTCCCAGCAGCTAGTATTTATAATCCTATGTACAGGGAAGCACAGTGCAAGCCATGCACACACCAGATCTTCTTCCAAAATGTTTTTTATAGCATATTTCTGTGAAACATGGGGTCAAAACTCCAGAAACCATTTTACCACAACACCGCTGCGAACCAGAAAGTCCAACTCTTTTATGCAAGAGATTTTTAAAAGTCATCGACATTTTCCCAATGCTGGTCGTTACTATAAAACCCCAGGTACCAAATCCACAACCCACCTCCATCACTCTACTCGGATCAAAAATCTGAGAACATTATTTATATTCGCTTTTCTTCTAGCTAGTAAACTGAATATATATTTTCCTACCTTGACAATTTAAATGATTAAATTTACAAAAACAATGATTTAGGCTTATCTAATTTTTTTTTAAAGATTTTATTTATTTATTTATTTGAGAGAGAGAGAATGAGAGACAGAGAGCACAAGAGGGAAGAGGGCAGAGGGAGAAGCAGACCCCCTGCTCAGCAGGGAGCCCGATGCGGGACTTGATCCCAGGACTCCAGGATCATAACCTGAGCCGAAGGCAGTCACTTAACCAACTGAGCCACCCAGGCGCCCGGCTTCTTATCTAATTTAAGTAAAATTCTTTTTTTTTTTTTTTTTGGTTTGGTTTTTCACGGAAAAAAAAATATAGGGGCGCCTGGGTGGCTCAGTCATTGGGCATCTGCCTTCGGCTCGGGTCATGATCCTGAGGTCCTGGGATCGAGCCCCGCGTCGGGCTCCCTGCTCTGCAGGAGGCCTGCTTCTCCCTCTCCCACTCCCCCTGCTTGTGTTCCCTCTCTCGCTGTGTCTCTCTCTGTCAAATAAATAAATAAAATCTTTAAAATATATATGTGTGTGTGTGTGTGTGTGTATTTTTTTTTAGCCCACTTGGGAGATGTTCTGTCATCACTGCAGGGCTGGAAAGAGTTCTGCCAGGCAACAAAATTAAATCACTTTTCTGCAAGGCCTGTGCAGACCATCTCTAGCCAGAGGGCTAGGGCCCAGCAGCTGTATCCTCCTCAGACAGAAGAGCACCTGGTCCCCGAGAGGTGTTGCCCTCCTGTGCACACCCACCCACCCCCAAGTCAGGCTGGTGAGGCCTCGGGACTCCTCCTCACGATGCTTCCAAATGGTTTTCATTTTATGCAGTTGTATTAAAGCAGAGTTATTAAAATATTATTTAAAAAACACATTTGAGATATTGTAAGTTATGTGCTACTTTATTAACTCACTGAACAAAAAAGGGTGTCGCGGCAGATCTAGAAACCACCATAATTTCAAAGGAATGATAAGAGTAGCTCGAATTTCAACATATCTGCAACCACTCTGATGCAGTTATGAGAACCCCAGTCATTTCTGTGAGGACCGTGAATGTCAAGGGTTGTGTGATCTGCATTTGCAATGGAAGGAAATACTAAATTTCAGTTAAAAACTAGTGAAAATAAAAATAGAAGTTTTCCCCACCTCATGTGCTTGGACACCCCCCCCCCCCAAAAGTCCCATCCGCTCACAAACAGGGCCCCTGGGTCAGGATTCCCACTTTGGGGAGTCACTTGGAACTTCACATTACGCCATGACCCCAGGCCATCGGATTCAGCAAATACCTGGAGTCCAGACTTGGGGCAAGGGGGCTGCTGGAGGGACCTTTTAGAGCAGAGGGCTCTTTTGTTGCTGAGAATAACAGGAAGGCCTACTGATATGGGGGCGCAGCCCAGGACCTCGACCCAGCCCCCAGTCTGATGCTCTGCCTACTAGGTGTGACCCATTTCCTTGAGCAAGGCCTCTGCCAGCTTGAGAGCTGGAAAAAAGCTTCTGAGATCACTTTGTTCAATGCCACTCTTACATATGGAAACTATGCTCTCAAAAATCTCCTGTATTATAAAGAAAACCCAAGACTGGCCAATTGGGCAGAAATACTGCCCTTAAATGTTTTCCAACAAAGTGCAAGTCCTAGTTTTCGAGTGATTCTTCTACACGTGGCCGCCAAAACCTCACAAAAATTGGGTCAAAACAAAAATTTAGTAAAAATGACAAGATTTCTTAAAAATTAGAAATCCGCAGGTCAAAACAGAAACCATAAGTTATACGTTGAACACAGAGGCATGGATTTAAAAGGAAATCATGTTCAAAGAAACTGCTGCAGATGCTCTTATCCGGTCAATTTTAATAAATAAATGCACTAATACAAAGTATATTTGTGTGAATGAGTACAATTGAATCTCTCTGGTCCGTGTTGCTCTGGGGAGAGCGGAACAGTAAGGAAGACTTCCACCCCCTACCCTCAAATCCTACCACTGCTGTGGGAGAGAGGAGGCATAAAAAGGAAAGTGAATGGGCTCCTGGCCTTAACTCTGACCCTTTCTGCACCCAAGAGAAAGGTCAATCACTCTTCTCACTCTGGAGAAAGATTCTCTAGAACCTTCGGTCAGTCGCTAGGGAAAAAAGGGCCCTCCCAGGGCCCCTCCCACCCCAAGCCAGCTTCTGAGCCAACTCCCACCTGGGCCCAGACCTCTGCTCATACACACACCCAGAGCTGTATCACAGTACCTGGGCAGGCGGGAAGGGCCACCAGCAGCAGGCTCTGGCGGCGTCTACTGCAGGAGCTCCCTCCGCACTAAGCACCTCCTCCAACAGGAGAAGCCACTTCAGGCCACTGCCTCCCCCTGCAATCAGGGATCGCCTAAGAGATAGATGCCAATGCATAGCAAGAGGCATCAGGCACACAAGGAGACCATGAGCATCTGGTGGCCATTCTTTTTTTTTTTTTTTAATTTATTTGACAGAGACAGTGAGAGAGGGAACACAAGCAGGGGGAGTGGGAGAAGGAGAAGCAGGCTTCCCGCCGAGCAGGGAGCCCAATGCAGGGCCCGATCCCAGGACCCTGGGATCATGACCTGAGCCGAAGGCAGACGCTTAACGACTGAGCCACCCAGGCGCCCCCTGCTGGCCATTCTTATTTGCCCAAACTTGGACCGTGTCCACAGGTCACCCCCACCATCACACAGTCCCCCTCGCTTGCTCTCATGGGCACACACATACGACAAGAGCCTTTTCAGACAGGCCTGGGCATTTGAGGGCCGCCCTCCTGCGGCCAGGCTGACCCTTCCTGCAGGGCCCACGGTTTGTAACTGCACTACTTCCCCTCTGCTGGAGCTCTGAGGGCCTCACACTGAGGCAAGACTGACCTTGCATTTACAAAGTGAACCACTTAGGCTATCCAGAAGGGGTTAAAACCATGGGGGTGATCAGGCCAGAGGCCCTCTGCAGGGAAGACATGGGACTAGAAGCTACTGGCAGGAGAGAGGGTTCAAATGGTAATACAGAGCAGTGGTTCCCCACCTTGAAAATGCTTCAGAACCACTGGGGCAACTGGTTCAACAGGAAGAATTCCAAAACCAGCGCTTCCCAGGAGACTCAGGCAGTGCGGCCAGAGCAGGCCCCAGGCATCTGTGTTCCTAATACGTGCCCCAGGACCATGTTCTAGAAACAGGGCAGCTCCTATCTTCCCTCCCCTGGAACAGCACCAAGGGCAGTGCCACAATGCCCCTGCGACCACTGAAAACCTTCCTCCCTCAGAGAGAATAAATCTCCCATGCAGAATTCCAAATAACTAATGGAAATGCACCTCCTTGAGGAGGTAGAATTTAACTGCTGTTTAAGTGACTTCCTCCCAAAATCTACAGTATGGACAGTGGAAAAACCAATTAAATTTACAGTGGGGAAGCCTGAAAACACCACTTCAGCCAGGGGATCCAGGTGAAGAGCAACAGGGCCAAGTCACATTGACAGTATGTACCACTGAGACAAGGCACTGAAAATGGCACCTGACCTCTGACCTCCATGATCTTCCTCCCCGAAACCTGTAACTCCAGTCTAATCATAAGAAAAACAGCCGACAAATCCCAACTGAGGAATGTTCCACAAAACACCTGATTGGTATTTCTCAAACTGTACAGGTCATCGAACCAAGAAGAGCCTGAGAAACTGTCACAGCCAAGAGGAACCTCAAGAGACATGAGGACTAAGGGTCATGTGGAATTCTGGGTGGGATCCAGAAAAAGGACATTAGGTAAGAGTTAAGAAAATCCAGGGGCACCTGGGTGACTCAGTCGTTAAGCATCTGCCTTTGGCTCAGGTCATGATCCAGGGTCCTGGGATCGAGCCCCGCACCAGGCTCCCTGGTCAGCGGGAAGCCTGCTTCTCCCTCTCCCACTCCCCCTGCTTCTGTTCCCCCTCTCACTCTCTCTCTCTCTCTCAAATAAATAAATAAAAATCTTTAAAAAAAAAAAAAAAGAAAATCCAAATCAAGTATGGACTTTAGTTAACAATAATGTACCAATATGATCTTAAGAATTTTTTTTTTAATCTAAAACTATTCTAAAATTAGGGGCACCTGGCTGGCTCAGCTGGAAGAGCATGTGACTCTTGATATCAAGGCTGTGAGTTCGAGCCCCAAGTTGGGTATACAGATAACTTAAATAAACTTTTTAAAGCTTTAAAAAATTATTAAAACTTCTCAAATTAGAGGTTTATTTAAAAATATATATGTACTATACATAAATATATATATGCAAAGCAAAACATGGACGACTTTCAAGAATTACAAACTGTACTTTGGACAAGTGGGTAAAAACCGGAACGAACAAAAGGAGATAAACGTACCCAATTAGCTTAACACAATAAAATAAGATTATTACATGGTTGGAACTCAGTACAATTTTTGTGCTGTTCTTCAAACAGAGAGCACACTATATGTACTTGAATATGTAAGATAATAGACTACATAAGTTTGTAAACAACAACAAAAAACTTCCTCCCTTGAATGAGATCCAGAACCAACTAATTGAACATACATTAATTTCTCTCCTACTCAGGCCCCCAAGAGCCAGGAATCGATGTATTCTAAGCAATCTTTAAAAGTGCATCACAGGGGCGCCTCGGTGGCTCAGTCGTTATGCGTCTGCCTTCGGCTCAGGTCATGATCCCAGAGTCCTGGGATCAAGCCCCGCATGGGGCTTCCCGCTCGGCGGGAGGCCTGCTTCTCCCTCTCCCACTCCCCCTGCTTGTGTTCCCTCTCTCGCTGTCTCTCTCTCTGTCAAATAAATAAAATCTTTAAAAAAAAAAAAAGTGCATCACATAACTCATATCTCAAGTTACACTCTCATTATTCTCAAATTAAGTTAATTTGAGCACTAAGCATTAATTACAGTGTATCACAAATTAATTACAGAATAACATAAAAACTATTTTCCACTAATCCACATCATCAAAAGTGAAATGTAAACTGGTTCCGTATGAAATGGAAGACAAATCACTGATTATGGTTTTAATTGTCTGGAATGCCAGCATTAAGTTATTTCCATACGCTAACCAGAACTAGAACAGAAACACCCAAATCAGCCCACCTTTAGAAATTAGTTTCATACCAACATGCTGTCAAATGGCACATTGATTCGGGTACGAGATAAAGCAGAAGTCAACAATCTGAAACACTGCATTTAAAATATACAAAAGAACATCTATAACGAAGTAAGAAAGAGTTCAAGTTTCAAAGGAGACACACTTCAAACTAGACTATCAGTAGGATACAAAATAAGCCTGGGAAATGTCTGGCCAGGCAGTGGTTTATAATATTCATTACTAACCCAAGTGAAATACTAATTTGACTAAATAAATCTTTTCTAGATTAAAATGTAATGGCACAATGCATTTATGCCATTATCAATTTAAAAAAAAAAGAGTAAGGAAGTAGAGCGTGCTACCCCACGCCAACATTCCTTTAAAAGCACTGAAAAGTAGCTTTACCAATTTTTAAGAGCTAAAAGTCTCAGGCAAATAAACAACATATAAGTAGAGGTCACATTCTCTGAAAATTATGGACTAGCTGACCCCCCAAATCAAGTGTTCATTCTAAGCAAACGGACGGCCTGCGCCTCAGCCAGGCCCTGCGAGAACAGTGGCCATCCTGGGAAGTGGGAACGGCATGCTGGCCCAGCTGTGGTGGTGACAGAGATCGACAACTGGCAAGTGGGACCATCTCTGCTCTGCCGGCATGCCACGGTCCCTGGGGCCGCCTGCAGAATGAAGAGTTCCTGAAGATCTCAAAGAAAACCTTATCCTTCCCTGGAATACTTGCAATGAGGTCTACCTGGCCTTGGGGACTTCCCCTGCATCTCTCCTTGTAGCCCCTCCAGGACTCCACACAGAGGTGACAAACAGTCATTTTATAGACTAGTTAGCTGGGACGAGAGCTGAGTGGGAACCCGTGAAGCCATCCCACTGGCTTAGAAGCTCCCTGAGGGCGGGTTTTTGTATCCAGAGCACGTGGCACGAAAGTGCGAGGTGTGTGACAATGTAACTAAGCGAAACTGGGGCCAACAGTCCAATCTGTAGGTCAGATCGAGATGAATAACACAGACTTTTCCACACCTGCATACACGTGCCTTTGCGGTCCTCAAACCCGATTCACAAAGAAAGGAAGAGCAACAAAACTGACCACAGAAGTCAGCTCATGCCACCCTCCTTTGGAAGAAATGTCTGAAAAGGCGTGGTAAGGTTCAAATTTTTAAACAGGGAGCAGCAGGCCTGTACAAGGTCTTCAAAAACAGGAGCACTAAAGTCTTGTTTCACAGACGACAAACAGAGGTTGGGAGGTTACAGATTCACTGCACAACCTGAGCCAAATTAGCAGCAGGTGGAAAGGAGCCTAAAGGAAGCAATATTTTTGCAGTTCAAATCTAGACTAGCTCTTAATGAAGTTCAGGATGATACAGTGTTATTCCAGCTCCTATTATAATTAAAAGTCAAGAAGTCACTGCTTAAAGGCCAACATTTTATTTTGAGGGAGGAGACATACATGACAAAGCCTGAAGGAAATCTAGGGTCCGCGGCTCCAGATTCGAGCAGCTCACACACACAACGCAGACCCACTGCACTGCTGAGAGCATGGGCCTGGGGGGGGGCGCTTCTCTCGGCCACTCACAAGACCCCTGGGGGCCAGTCACTGCCCTATAACCCACACTTTCCTCATTTACACAGTGGCTTAGTGACATTATTTGCCTCCCTCCACCCAGGCTGGAAGAATCAAATGATACCGAGCCTGGGCAAAGAACAATTAGATATGTTACATTGTTTTAGAGCCCATAGCTAGAATGTTTTCTGTCCAAAGAGTTACTAGTGACTTTTCAGAGGTCCTTCTCAGCCCACTGAGGATGGGAGCATTTTGGAAAAGAAAAGACTCATTGTACTTTTAACGATCTTCACCAAGAGAAATTCAAAAACTTAAAAAGTGCTGATTTTGTGTTTATCCCCATAACTGAACAGGAAGAAGATAAGCAACAAAGTAAAAAGAGCAGTATAACAGGAAGTGATTTATACAAAACAGATCTAGATAAAGCCAGGGAAATTTCTAATTGACAGGCCTCTTAATTCCTGGGATTATCAGACTTTGTCAAGTGGGAGCCTCAGTCTAAAGAAAAAAAAGTATGGACATCAACATCATATTCCAGGCTAGCTAACAGGCAGCTCGGCCACTAACCTAGACAGAGACTAACAGCCAAATTATAATTTTCTCTTTCCATTTCCCTGGATAAGGTCTAATTTGTGGTATTTTCATTCGCTCTCCCCTGAAGAGTTTATTTTTCGGAGCTATACGAAGATGGGAGTGAAACATTTGAAAGGTAACAGATGTGACCAGCTCAAAGATTATCAGGTTGAACCTAGAATCTTATGAACTTTGGTAATAACAACAACAAAAAAACTTTTTTTCCTATGGACAGTCACCAACTGAAAGGATTCTGAGCTATGTAAACAGATTTTGAGTGGACCAACCTCTGAAAACTGATCACTTATTAAAAGCAATTGAGGGGGAACCTGGGTGGCTCAGTCGGTGAAGCGACCAACTCTTAGTTTCGGCTCAGGTCATGGTCTCAGGGTCCTGAGATTGAGCCCATCGTTGGGCTCCGTGCTCAGCAGCGAGTCTGCTTGAGATTCTCTCTCAATCTCTCTCTCTCAAATAAATAAATGCAATTGAGAAGGGACCCCATTATTTTCTTGTAAGTGGACATTCTAAGGGGAGTATGTTTTTATCACAGTTCAGCCAGATTTCAAAATGTTTCCTAAAAAATCAACATTTTATACTTATATGGTCCAAATATGTCGAAGTAGAAAATTTGAAAAGCAATGTATGCCATATTTTACCACAAACAGTATTACAGATAAACTGTGGTTAAGTCAGTTATATTCAAGTAGGTTTCCCCTTTATATAACTACTAAGATGAATAAATAGTGTCTAACTCTCTAAATAGATATTTTTCATGTTTATAGAAATGGATGAAAAAAATGATCTCCATATGGACAACTGTGTGAAAAAATACATATGCCACTAATTTAAGGGTTTAAGTCAAGTAGAGAAGCATTCACTGACATCAAGGTTGCTGAAATACTGAAATTCTGGGCCAGTTAATTTTCTGTGATGGGGGCTGTCCTGTTATGTTGCAGGATGGTTAGTACACCCCTGGCCTCTACTCACTAGACACGAGGAGTGCTCCCCAGTCAAGATAATTCAAAAGTGTCTCCAGACATTGCCAAATGTCCACATGGGCAAAATCACCCCCAGGTGAGAACCACTCACCTATATACAGGACTGGAGGTTCAAGTCTCAATGAAGTTTTTTAAAATACTAACAATCAAAAAAAGGTATTTCTCTATTTGCAAAAGTGCATGGCTTTTATTTCTCAATCCATACCTAACAGCCAGTAAGATCCGAAAATGGATGGGAATTTACACGTACTAATGTGCATTATGTTGAAAACATACCTTCTTCCTTCAACATGTAGCCCTCACCGGCGGGACACACAGAGGAAAAGAGGAGCTGCCTCTCTTCGTTGGTAGATGGAATCAGCTTTCGTGACCAGCGCTGAGTGCTGGCACAATCAAGTTTAAGCCTCGATGTACTCAACACCTGAGCGTTCACCTGTGATACATAAGTGAGCTTCGGTTCCACCCAGGCATGCTCTGAAATGGAAATTATGACAGCCTAGTGTGTGTGATCCCCACTCCCCTTTTTCTTTTTTAGAGGATAATGGCAATGTTTGTTTACAGTCGCCACTGGGTCTTATCTCCTGAACCATATAAAACAGACCAACTAAGAAAAGTAGGGGAAGGCACTAAAGCAGGACAGAGGGCTTAATAAAGGGGAAGCGGGGGCAGCTTCGAACTACAAGCTAGGGATGGCCCAGGAAGGCCATACCGGAAGCATATAAAGGAAAAAACCATCAGAGGGCAGGTATGGAGACAGATGGAAAACAGACTTGAAGATAAAGGGTCAGGATGGCGGTGTACATTAAGTCAGTCACATGCAAAGGTATGAAACACGGAGGGGAGAACCAAGAGAATGTAAAGAAAAATCTACTTTTCTGTCTTGCCAGACTCTATTCCTAAATAGGTTTTTTTTTTTTGTGGTTTGATGAAAATTCACTCTTCACCTATATCAAATTTCCTGAAACCGTCTCTAAAATAACTCCCTGAATCCCTTGTTATTTCTTGATCTCTTAAAAATTCGCAAGCAGTTTGCAGTTTTTAATGGCAATGTCCCCAAGCTGGCTTCCCTCACTCAGAGCAGAAAGAGGGCTGTTTATCACCCATTCAGACCTCTCCCCATCACCCCCACCCAACACCAATAGACTTGCAAACAGGGAAACAAGCTTTTAAAGTGATCGTCCTTAAAATGGACATGGCTGCCAAACACTCTGCTCTTCTCTTCTGCAGCCCGACTCGTTAAGTGACATAATTAAAATATTTGTTGACTTGCAGACGTCCTTAAATATTTAGCCAAAATTCATAAGATATTAAACTGAGGCACATCCTCTAAGGAAAATCGATGTCGACACTGATGGGCTTTGTCTGATAAGACAGCCACTGGCACCTTCTAGGCATCTCACTGTGACCTCAGCTTCTTGTAACATTTCTTACTAGTCGGCCACCCCCACAGCTGCTGGGAGAATTATTAAGCTTGTTTAAGTAAATAAATCTTTGCCGCTACTCCTCCTGGAACATGCTACATACAGAGCTGGCCACAGGAGAAACAGCCTGACTGCAAATCTAAGCCTGTGAATTCAGAGAAGCTGCCCAAGGTATAGTCCATCCGAAACCACTGTGTTCCCAGGTCTTGGGACAGACATACAGACGCCTCCCCCAACAGAGACACCAGACTCTTGGTTCTATCTCGGTTCTACCCACTAGAAGGCCAGCCAACGCTCTGACAGCCCCTAAGAAGAGGATTTGGTGTGTTGGGCTCCAGGGCTCCAAGCACCTCCCTCCCTACCTTCTCTTTACTACACAGGAACTCATTAAGAAGAAACAGCTGCAGCTGACAGTGGCCTCCCAAAAGGCATCCCAACAGTACAAGGGCTCAGGAGCTAGGTGGAGGAGCAAGAGAATCGTCAGGTCCCTCCTCAGTCCCCAGACCCACCACACAGCCACATATGAAGGGACCAGGTGCACAGACCTGCACCACAGTGCCTAGAGGCAGGCTTGCAGGCCACTCTCGAATTACAATGCTGTTACTACCCAATGCAGAAACCTCCTCACTCACCCCCTCACCCCCCTCCCTCACAGGTGTCCTATTACAAACCCCACCGTGCTGGTTCTCAATGTGAGGCGCCCATCCCAACACAGGTCACCTGGTTCATTCTGGACCTTCTTTTCTCAGCCAAGCAGTGGAGGAAGCCCCGAGCTGGGGAAGGACCTAACGAACAGTCACCTAGGAACTGAGCAGAAAAGGGCATCCTCACTCCAGACCTTTGTGTCAGACCCTCTGCGGTGGGTCCAGCCACCTGAGTTTTAAGGCCAGCACTCCAGGGATGCTGATGCCCATCTCAGAGCTGGCGAGTTTACCCACTTGGGGAGCACCAGCCTACAGGACACGGCAAGGAGAGGCTAGGAGGAGAAGCAAGGCCAAGGGTGCTCAGTTATGATCCCCTGTGACCCTGCACAGCTAACCTTCCCCGGCCATGAGAGCGGAGGCTCTAACTATTCGTTACGTCCTTCCCAAGCTCGGGGCTTCCTCCACTGCTTGGCTGATGAAGGAAGTTCCAGAATGAACCAATATCCAAGCTCCACTCTTTATCAATGGTTTTCCATCAATGTTTCTCAAATCTTATATCTAATAAAAGCTTATGGTTCTGTTTACATATTTTCAGATACATCTTAATGAAGAGATGGTGGCCTAGCTTCGTGGATAAGAGCAGAGACCCCAAAGTCAGCTTGAGTTTGAGTTCCAGACCTGCGGTTTGCTAGCTATGGAAACTTCAGCAAGGTAACCTGCTATTTCTCTGTACCCTTATCTATGAGGATAAAAACAGGAAGTGTCTTGACACTTTTGAGAGGATTCAAGGAGTTACTACTTTGTATTAAGTGCTTAGAACAGTAATTGCAGTGTGTGATTGTGTGTGTGTCTGTGTGTGTTCATGGATAAACTAATCACTAAAGAAAATACGATTTTAGTTTTTGTACTTATAAATCAAGTACTTAACATCCATCAGAAATATGTTGAATCCTAATACCCAAAAGCTATTTTAAATTGGTAATTTAACCTCTGGAATCCAAAACACATTTCAAAATCTTTGCAAAATATACAAAGTATTTTAATTACATGTAATCGAATCTGACTTTAGTACTCTAAAATTGAGTGCATGAGGTATCACATTATTCCCTATAACCACCCAGATTACACCTTTCCCACTTAGGAATAATAATAATTGCCATTACTATTATTCTAACTTGTTCCACTCTGTCTTTTTAGCTATCTCAATTTTAGAACGTACAGAATAAAGGAAGCGGCAATCATGAGAAGTCTATCCACCTGCACTCCGCGATATGGCAGTCACTAGCCTCACAGGGCTCCTGGCCACTCCAAAGAAAGAAGGAACGTGATGTGCCCTCAATGCAGAATACATGCCCGATTTCAAAGACTGCACACAAAGAAAACAATGTAAATTATCTCACTTATAAGGCTTTATACTGATTACACATAGAAATAAAAATATTTCAGATCTCTTGGGTAAAATAAAAAATATTATAAAAATTGATTTTTATTTTACATTTTTTTTACATAATTTTACAAAATTTACGTAATTTTTAACGTGGCTACATTGAAAATTATGTCCGTGGCTCCCATCTGTGGCCCACAGATTTCAACAGAACAGCACTGCTCTTGATAATCAGTTCAAAGGGTATCTGCAGGGACACACGCCATAGGAGAGCAGACACACAGGATGTTCTGCACCCACGCTCTCCTCCTCCCACAGGGGCATGCACAGTTCTGAGGTGCAGGGCTAGAGGTATGCATGACGCCACCGGTATAAGGGGTAACAGGGAATCAACTCCAACGGACAGAAGTCTTTGAAACGAAGGTGATTATAAACTTCGGTACTGTTACCACAGTTAGCAAAGTGCCATTCAGGGTCCAGCCACCGATGACTGCAGTGGTTCAGGGTACGGGGCGGAGTCATTCTGTGGGCAGAAAAGAGAGGGCACACAAGGACACAGCTGGAAGGTGCCCTTCCACAAGCCAGGACTGATTTGGCCTGCCCTTTGATCTCGGACTTCCCAGCTTCCAGACGTGTGAGAAATAAATTTCTGTTGTGCCCCCAGCCTGTGCGGTTCTGTTACGGCATCCAGAGCAGACTGATACACACAGTAAGCAAGAACAAGCACACTTCAACTTGCAGACGCTTTCCAGGGTAATGCTGGCTCCTAGCAATGAATCAAGGACAAAAGCTTAACTCAAACTGCTCACTGAAACGGTCTGCCCTGAAACGGCTCACCTTCAAAGAGTCTACTCACACACAGACTCTGCTCCCACCTGCCACACGGCAAAGGCATCCACGCAAGGTCTGTCATGCACTGCATCCTTAATGCGACGTGCTAGCAGCCTTACAAAAACATCTATCCAGCACCCTTCCGGGGTTCCCCAGCTACTGCCTGCTTAGCCACACAGCTAAGGGCCACAGGGCTCTCCAACGGGATGGACTTACCCTCAAGTTCAAGCTCTGTCCTCCTTGGTACTGGCCCTGAGCTCTAGTCTCCTCACACAGAAATAAGGGCCAGAGCCCATTTTACCGTGTTATTTCAAATATGAAACAGGATGGCACATGTGGAAAGCAATTTGTAAACTATAAATTAACATACAAGTATTAACACCGATTATTTCTATCTGCCTATGGCACTCTGGATCTTCATTAACCACTGACCAGCAGAACTATCAAGAAGAAACTGCAATATTTCAATTCGGAATGTACTTGAAGCTTCTTCTCTTAAAAACATGAAAAATACAAAGGGGACAAAAAAGTAAGGTGGAGCCAACGAGCCCACTGACCAAGCCAGGATAACAAAGGCTTCACCTCGAGTTTCCAGTTCATGTTGGCACACACAATCCACTGAAAAGCATATGGAGCCAAACCTCCAGGTGGTAATGCAACTGGGTTTGTTTTTTGTTTTGCTTTTTGTTTGTTTTGTTTTGTTTTTTGAGTTTAGCTGCAGGACTAGAAATGATTCATTTGACCAAGAATTTACCAACTAGAGAGGCCACCAGACCAAATTCGCCCATTGTCTGGACATCCTGGGGCCAAAACCTTCCACAATGTCACAGGTTCTGAGCAGAGGTACAAAAATCCTGGCGATCTTTTATTACTCACATCTCAGTGGGAACCTAGAGCCCTAATAACTCGACAGACTCAGAACTCAATATTCATGTGTTTAGTCAGTATTTGCTGGGAACCATGTGTATAAGGTATGAACACAAGAAACCATAGGGCAGACTGTAACGTGTGTGTGCGCACGTGTTCGGGGCACGGGGTGGGGGTTATAACTTGCTAATGTTGATTACACCTTCAGAAATAGACATACTTTGGGATCTGTTCAAAGTAAAATGCAGGAAAAGAAAGAACAGTCTAATTTTTAAAACTGTGTTACTAAAGTGGCCTAAAGAAATAGGAAACTATTTTTACTTTAGCTGCATACTTTTGATAACTGGTTAAAGGCTGTCTTGACCTCCTTCTAAGTTGCCTGAACTCAAGCATTTAACAACATACATGATAGCATTTTTTTAGCGTAGGCCCTTTGAAAACATGCCATGAAGGGTTTCCATCACTCATCTGAAGAAAGAGAAACAATTTGGAAGCGCCATTTGTTATCCCTCTGGATGGGAAAACTAATTCCCTAAGCCTCTGGGGTGAGTCGTGGGGAGTTTCCAGTTCATTTGTGAAAAAAAAGTTCAGCTTACTAGTTTTCCCAAACATTGTCCACTGCCCTCCCCTGCAGATCCAGCAAGCAATTTTCAGCTCCTCAGCTAGCCAGCCTCATTCTGAATGATGGAGAACCATGTCCCCGAGACCCCCCCAGCGCACGCTGCAAGTCAGTCTGGGCTGTTAGAAGCATGTGTATCCCAGAGAACAACACAGCCTCATTTAGCCAGGGCAAATTAAGCTAATGCAACTTATCAAGTAAAGGACTCCAGGTTATTTCAGGCAATCAGGGAGTCTTTACTGTATTTCAAAACGTTATTGAGTTTGTGCGCATGTAAGGAAGATTTCCAGTGTATTTAATATGGATGATAATGCCTTTCTCAAATACTATGTACATTAAGATCTGCTGTTGGTTGGAAAACCTCAATAATCCCCAAATGCAAATGACAGGGCAGGGTCACAGATTTCAGGGAAGAAGAGAATTTAAGCATATAGCATGTAATAAAGCAAAACTCAAAGCCTGGGAACTGAGCACAGCTATTAGAAATGCGCCTTATACAAGCCCCACCCATTTAAAAGGGGTCAGTTTAGGGGCACCTGGCTGGCTCAGTTGGCACAGCATGGGACTTCTGATCTCGGGGTTGTGAGTTCCAGCCGCACATTGGGTGTAGAGATTACTTACAAATAGAACATACATACATACATACATACATACATACATAAATGGCCCATTTCTCCACAAGTGGGCAGAGGTGGGTGATGGAGCGGTCAGTTCTACCGGTGGTGATCTGCCACCCAATTTCATCCTAAATTCCATGATCAATACCGTGGTGTGTTTAGGTAGCAGCTGAGAAGCTCTGAGCCCAGGTGAGGCCTACCGGACAGCAAACAAGAGTCAAGCACCTCCACAAGCTCTGCACTGCTTAAACTTCTCAATTTCAGCCTCCAAGTCGCTGCAGCCAGAAGACCACAAACATCCGGCCTTTTTCTCCCATCAAAAGTACATCTAACCAACCTCAGGGGAAGAAATAATTAAGGTAGGATTAGGATTTTCCCTTGTTGGTCACTGCTTCACCAGCACGGTTAACACCTATTTCTTGGGAAATCCCTGTTCCAAACACCTACATCAGCAGCCCCACCTCCCAGTTAAGCCCATTTCCTCTCCATGCATCCACTAAATACCACCATTCTCTTTCTATACATATAAACGCCGCACATGCTTGAATCCTGTTAATTTACCCATCTATCTAGGAACACCTGGTAAGTTCATCAGGAGAGTGCTGGGAAGCAAAGTTTCGATCTGTTTTGATAAGTTAAAGTAGCCCTGGTTAATTTCAGTTCCATTCATTTTAAGACTTGAAAAGCACGGGGGCTAACAATATCAAATGAAATGGTATGAAACACACCCGAATTACTCTCATTCCTACCCAAATCCCTTCCCAGAAGCCAGGAGAAGCCAGGGCTGGGCCTGAACCAGGAAGGGCCTCTCCTACCTGCAGGTCCTGGGCTAAGCCAATGCCCACTGGCCTCTGTGGTTCAGTTTCTGTTTGGGCCAACGGAACGAGGGGGCCTGCAAGATTTTTAGGTTGCTGGGGCCCAGCACTGGGGCCTGCTCATCCCATTATGCAGACACAAACTTGGCAGATTCAACCTTAAACCTGTTGGCAAAATAAACAAAACCAAATAAAGGGGAAACCGCCGACCGGAATTGTCTGAAGTGACAGAGGCCCACTATACTCGTTCCTGCTTTGTCCCTGAAGCTGTTACAATGCTAAAGTCAGGTGCCTGAGGTTCATCAGTCAATGACCTCCCCACCCCTCCAGCCCCACCCACCCCCCACCCGCATCCCGCGCAGACCTTCCAGGGCGATCCTTATTGTCTACAAATTAAAGCGTTTTGCAAATTAGATACCTCCACAAAATGCCACGCTAACTGCGCTCACAGGGAGTTACCTCCAGTGCCTTAAAAATCACACACCGAATTCTTCCAGAACCACTTGGTGGTTAAATCGCCCTGAATAAACCAAGAGGGCAGAGCGATGTGAGAAACTTTCTTTCAGGTGGCTGTAAGAGAGTCACCTAAATCTGGGACAGGACGCAGAGCCTGGAACCCATCACAAAGCGCCCCTCGCCCAGGCGAGGATCTCCTTTATGCGATGTGACAGCAGCTTTGTGCGGGATCATAAATAGTTGCCATAAACACAGTTAAGTTCTCCGGGCCGAGCTCTGCCTCCCGCGTCCCCGCGCTGCGGCCGGGCGAACCGGGCTATTCTTCCCGGAGACTCTCGCCACGGTGATCCCGGCCACCGCACGATCCCACGCCGGCCCCCGGCTCCGTGCCCGCCGCGGCCAGCCTGCAGGCCGGGCGCCCCCCGTCCCCTCCGCCCCACGCGCCCGGGGGTCCCAGGTCCCGGGAACGCGCCGCTCAGGGCCCCCTGCGCCCGCCCACCCGCCCGC